>NC_042999.1:39720294-39755294 GCF_006345805.1 Octopus sinensis | reverse complement strand
AATGCTGTCTTTGCGGAACAGGTTGTAGCCGGCTATGTTGAAAACTCCATCACAGACTGCAGAATGTGCCCATGTTACGGTGACAGTGATGAAATCTGGGTTTATACTTTTGACGTAAGAGTCAAAAAGATGCACCTCGTTGCATAAACTACGGGCATTCGAGGACAGTAGTTTGTGTCTGGATTTCAGATGATAATATACAGGGAATGGCTGATTGTTCTTGGTTAGCTTCCCAAGATTTTTGTATTGCCAGTTGTTGTTGTGGGTGCAGTCTGCTCAGTCCAACTGGTATCCTTTATCCACGATTCACCAGACTTGACAAATTTCCAGATTTGCCCATCATCGCGGAGGCTAAATCTTTCCTGTGGGATAGAGTCGCGATTTAGGGAAGCTACAGATCTTAGCTTTGGGCGTACATCGGGTGGTAGGCCAGGGCATGTTCTAAAGTTGATTATGTTGTCACACCGAACTCTATCAGCAGCCAGATGGAATGCCCGCGCCTCAGCAAAGTTTGTGAACATCAGCCTGATCAGCCTGGGTTTGGGTCCTGTTCGGCCAAGGCGGAAAGCACTTTTTGGAGGAACACAGCTGAGATCCTTAGCTGTGTTTCCAATGAGTGCCTGCAGATCTACCACATCTTCCGGCACTCCGATGGCTATTACTTCATGAGTGGTTGGTTCAGCAACTCCCTCGATGCGTTGAGGTCCGACCGAGCTACAGGTAAGTTGCTGAGCAAGGCACTCCGATATGATCCTTCGCTGTGAGTTTTCGCACAGACACTGGTTCTGAGTCCTGCTACTTCACGACTTAAAGCAGAAATCATTCCTCTAATTTCTGCAACTACTGTGCTGATGGTCGATTTCTGCTTTAGTTGAGAAGCATCAGGAGAGGAGGGCATGGTTGATTTTTGTTCCTGCTGATGTACTTCAGCTGGAATGATCAATTTTTGTTGTCGAAGAGCAATAGGGGAGGAAGACACAGGGGGCTTAAGTTTATGTTTTTGTTGATGTTCTTCAACATGAACGGCCGATTTTTGTTGCTGCTGTTGAAGAGTGACAGGGGAAGACACGGGCGGCTTCAGTTTTTGCTGTTGTTCTTCATCAACAGGACTGGTTTGGGGAGACGAAGTAGTTGGCTTTTGCTGTTCAGCAGCAATGGCAGCGTAAGACACGGTTGTCGGGTTTTGTTGTTGCTGTTCAGTAGCAATGGTGGCAGGGGACACACAAGTCAGGCACTGAAACGACCAGTTTGGTAGCTGGACCATTTTCCAGAGTTTATCCATCATAGAAGTATGGTGTCCTCTCTTTTGTCCTGGGATCTTCTGAAAATTTGTGGCACATTGAAAGCAGATCGAAACACGACATTTACTGCATTCAACGCATCTGTTTCGGAATAAATTTTCGAGTTCTCTGCATAGATGACAGATGTGGTTTGCCGGGCAACGTTCTATTTTAGGACAGCGACCAGGTTTGTCGCACGGTTCATCCACAGATGATACCGTGGCAGTTTTGTTTTGTCTACCCATCCGTACTGTAGTTCAAGGTAAAGAAAGAAAGAAAAAAAGTGAAGATATAGCACACTTGTTAGGAAGATAAATAGGATGTTACTATTTGTTGTTAACTGTTTTCGCTTTCCCCATTGTATGTGTGTATACAAGATGCAATTATATGTGTAATCAAGAGATGTAAGGAGTCAATGGTTGGTGTGTTTATAATGCACGCACTTGTTAGGGAGATAAATAAATAATATCTTATTTTTCGTTGTTTACTGTTCCCGCTTCTCTCATTGTATGTGTGTGTATAAAACGATACAATTATATGTACAATCAAAAGATGTAAGGATATAATGATTGATGAAGAAGAAAGTATGATTTAGATTCGCTTTGTGTATATATTTGTGTGCGGCGCGTGCTGATAAATAAAACTGTATGTATGGATGTTGTAGAGAAACTGTGTGTATGGTTTTTCTAGAATTCGGGATGTACTCACAGATATCTTTACGAAGTAGAATGGCATGTTTTCGATCGTGGTTGCTACACATGGTAACACAAATTCACGGCAAAGAGACACAGTTATTTTCAATTTGTAGAGTCATTAGAGGTACTGTTCCAATATCCAGGGAATGTATATATAAATATATACACAGATGCTTATCTAGTTTTTCCAAAGAGACGGGTATTTCCAAGGCAGTGGAAGATTTCGAACTTCTCTTCGAGTTAAAGTGATACCATGTGCTCTACGTGTATATATTTTCTGTTCTCCCCTTCTATATATTTCAGATGGTTTTTCTTTTTTTTTTTTAAATATGTCTAGCTACGCTTTCATTCAAAAGTTATTCAGATGATGATTTCATTTTCTTTTATTCTTTTGTTCCGATCGAAAATCGCAGTTAATCTTGAAATTTCGTAAAATCCATTATTTGCACTGTTTATAATTACTACATTCGCAAAAGATTATTCCTACTTAATATATTTCACTTTATATTTCTATTTCCTCAAGTCAATACTTAGTCATTCAGGAAGACATTCAAGGATTCTCCGAAATTTATCGGCGATTTTCTAGGAGCTTAAAAAGCACATGTTGATCAGATGCCGCCATTTTGATTAATATATATATATATGTGTGTGTGTGTGTGTGAGTATGTATATATATATATCTCCATATATGCGTGTCTATGTATATATGTATATGCGTGTATATATAAACATATATATATATATATATAATATATATATATATATATATAATATATATATAATTTCAACAATTGAGGGTAAAATTAATTAATTAATCAATTTCACCAAGTGTTCAGTATGCAAAGGGACCATTTAAGGCGAATTCAAATTATTACATTATATAAAAGGGCTTAGTAAAATAAATTACTTTGCCGCATACTGAACTCATTAGAATTTTACCGAAAAAAGCATAGTGTTTGCTGATTTTAACCCACGCTGGTGGAAAGGGAGAGCAGAAATTCTTCGCTTGCATATTTGAGTTTGTTGGCACTGTTAGTTACGAGCGGATCTTCAGAAGCGATAGGAGGCCGAAGGAGTATGCTCCCACTTTCAGTGTTTTCAAATCCAAACCAGGGAGTTCTGAGCTGATGATAGAAGTGTCGAGTTTGACTAATCTTGAAACGTACGTTCTCAAATAACCTTTGCATCTGATTTTTTAATGTCTCTACCCCCCATACTTCCGTGAGTCGAATTGAGCAAACACTATATGAGAGAGGTTTTCTTTAAGTATTAGAAATAGTTTTATAAATGTTTTTTTAGCTGCTATTTCTAATGAGTTCAGTATGCGGCAAAGTAATTTATTTTACTAAGCCCTTTTATATAATGTAATAATTGAATTCTCCTTAAATGGTCCTTTGCATACTGAACACTTGGTGAAATTGATTAATTAATTAATTTTACCCTCAATTGTTGAAATTATAATTCATCTCTCTCTATTTAAATGCCTCGGATTTTACCGAAAAAAGCATAGTGTTTGCTGATTTTAACCCACGCTGGTGGAAAGGGAGAGCAGAAATTCTTCGCTTGCATATTTGAGTTGTTGGCACTGTTAGTTACGAGCGGATCTTCAGAAGCGATAGGAGGCCGAAGGAGTATGTATGCTCCCACTTTCAGTGTTTTCAAATCCAAACCAGGGAGTTCTGAGCTGATGATAGAAGTGTCGAGTTTGACTAATCTTGAAACGTACGTTCTCAAATAACCTTTGCATCTGATTTTTTAATGTCTCTACCTCTACCCCCCATACTTCCGTGAGTTGAATTGAGCAAACACTATATGAGAGAGGTTTTCTTTAAGTATTAGAATAGTTTTATAAATGTTTTTTTAGCTGCTATTTCTAATGAGTTCAGTATGCGGCAAAGTAATTTATTTTACTAAGCCCTTTTATATATGTAATAATTTGAATCTCCTTAAATGGTCCCTTTGCATACTGAAACTTGGTGAAATTGTTTAATTAATTAATTTTACCCTCAATTGTTGAAATTATAATTCATCTCTCTCTATTTAAGTAATTTATTTTACTAAGCCCTTTTATATAATATATATATATATATATATATATATATATATATATATATATATATATATATATATGTATATTTCATATGAATTGCCAAATATAACATATGAGTCAATTTCTTATCTCTTTCATACATTTATAGCCTGTGAATAGTTTTACGATACTCCATTTAGATATTAAGTGCTACAGACAGATGATAGTTAAGTTTCAGGTTCGTTGATATTGCGAATAACGGGTTCAACGTTGGCCATATTTCAGCGTGTGTATATAAGAACTTTTTGCGTAATGAAATAAAACAGCCACGCTGTGTAGTTATTAGGACATATATAGATAGAAGGCCTTACAACTATTTCCAGGATATTTATTAATTATATCCTTTCATAGTTAACTATTACTTAACCATCCTCTCGCACCATCTCCGATGAAGGGATATAATTAACAAATATTCTGGAAACAGCTGTAAGACTTTCTATCTAGAAATGTTCTAATATCTACACAGTCTTCGTTTTTTATCTCATTACGCAAAAAAATCTTACATATATATATATATAGATATATATATATATATATATATATATATATATATATATATATATATAATATACATCTAATGTAGGATAACATTTTAAACTTATAAACAAGGGCAAAAGAAAAATAATTCTAATGCCAAATATACCGAAACTAGACACAACGTCCATACCAATATAATTCATCACTATAAGCACGCGTCTCGAAGAGAGCCGACGGGAATTTCTAAAAAATTACGTTATTATCATATCGGACCCGATTTCAGAGTTAATTCATAAGAACCTTCTCTTCGTCAGTGATAAATGCGGCAAAGAAATAAATGAAATAATTACTCATACCCATGGAAGAACTTATATATATATATATATATATATACAAATTAGTAAATAAATGGCACAACTAAGTACCGATATTTACTGGAAATAGCGAACGTAAAAATTCGACGCTAATGTGTAGCTTCACCGCGTATGTATTAGCAAAAATGCGTGTGTGCAACAAACTAGAGCAAAAAAACGTCCTACCTCCAGGGAAAACATCTGAAAGATGAAACACCCGGAAAAGGACAATGTGGGACCTGCAGGTTTCAGGTTTTACAAGATATGTCTCTCACCCATATTTTGTTTTACCTTCATCAGCCAAGCATATACCAAGACGAAATCTACGATGTTACCACATTAATACTATCACACTCGACTGAAATGCGGAACGCTAACAGTACGAGAAAGGGTGAAGAAATTTCAAAATATCAGTAATGCAATACAAAGTATCGCCTTCCAGTAAAAAGTAGCCCGTGAGGGAAAAAATACACAAATTAGTAAATAAATGGCACAACTAAGTACCGATATTTACTGGAAATAGCGAACGTAAAAATACGACGCTAATGTGTAGCTTCACCGCGTATGTATTAGCAAAAATGCGTGTGTGCAACAAACTAGAGCAAAAAAACGTCCTACCTCCAGGGAGAACATCTGAAAGATGAAACACCCGGAAAAGGACAATGTGGGACCTGCAGGTTTCAGGTTTTACAAGATATGTCTCTCACGCATATTTTGTTTTACCTTCATCAGACAAGTATATAGCAAGACGAAATCTACGATGTTACCACATTAATACTATCACACTCGACTGAAATGCGGAACGCTAACAGTACGTGAAAGGGTGAAGAAATTTCAAAATATCAGTAATGCAATACAAAGTATCGCCTTCCAGTAAAAAGTAGCCCGTGAGGGAAAAAATACACAAATTAGTAAATAAATGGCACAACTAAGTACCGATATTTACTGGAAATAGCGAACGTAAAAATACGACGCTAATGTGTAGCTTCACCGCGTATGTATTAGCAAAAATGCGTGTGTGCAACAAACTAGAGCAAAAAAACGTCCTACCTCCAGGGAGAACATCTGAAAGATGAAACACCCGGAAAAGGACAATGTGGGACCTGCAGGTTTCAGGTTTTACAAGATATGTCTCTCACGCATATTTTGTTTTACCTTCATCAGACAAGTATATAGCAAGACGAAATCTACGATGTTACCACATTAATACTATCACACTCGACTGAAATGCGGAACGCTAACAGTACGTGAAACGGTGAAGAAGTTTCAAAATATCAGTAATGCAATACAAAGTATCGCCTTCCAGTAAAAAGTAGCCCGTGAGGGAAAAAATACACAAATTAGTAAATAAATGGCACAACAAAGTACCGATATTTACTGGAAATAGCGAACGTAAAAATACGACGCTAATGTGTAGCTTCACCGCGTATGTATTAGCAAAAATGCGTGTGTGCAACAAACTAGAGCAAAAAACGTCTTACCTCTGATGAAGGTAAAACAAAATATGGGTGAGAGACATATCTTGTAAAACCTGAAACCTGCAGGTCCCACATTGTCCTTTTCCGGGAGTTTCATCTTTCAGATGTTCTCCCTGGAGGTAAGACGTTTTTTTGCTCTAGTTTGTTGCACACACGCATTTTTGCTAATACATACGCGGTGAAGCTACACATTAGCGTCGTATTTTTACGTTCGCTATTTCCAGTAAATATCGGTACTTAGTTGTGCCATTTATTTACTAATTTGTGTATTTTTTCCCTCACGGGCTACTTTTTACTGGAAGGCGATACTTTGTATTGCATTACTGATATTATATATATATAGAGATAGATAGATAGATAGATAGATAGATAGATAGATAGATAGATAGATATTACCCAATTTGAAACACATTTACTTGAAATGTTTGTAGGTGGACTTGATTCAATGTCGATAAGGAACTAGAATTTAACGCCTTGTAAAATCTGTATGAAATATACTGGCATGTGCAGCAAAATTATATGTTACTTGCCTATAGACAAGGAAATGAACGCTTGTACTAATTGAAGAAAGATTTCGATTCGAGGTTGCTTAACGAAATTTCGCATGACCTGGTTTTCAACTATATTAAAGAATTCACTAGATATGCATCGGCACATACTAGTACTTATTATGATTCGTAATTCATAATATATTGATCTCTTCCATCAGAATATTAAACTGATGATTGTGCAAGTGTTATAATTCTTGTATAGCTCATTTTTACTGCTTCTCTATTTATATCAATTTCTTGGTCATTCTTCAAAGAAATATTAATAGTCTTATATTTTCACTCTTCACTGAATGCGTCTTAAATAGTTACATTTGGCTGGAAAATTTCTTTTGTATAATTTGTTGAGTTACAAAATTTTAATAACCCAGTCATTAAAACACACATTTTTTTTTATATTAAAATTTCGGCTTAGCGTTATTATATTATTTTTACTCAAATAAATTTGTTGTATTTTTTCTTCTGATACACTTTCCTATAAACTTATAACGTAATAAAAAATGTTATAGAATAATTAAATCAGTATCAAAATTCAAAATAGATTATATTACGAGGCGAAGATCTCTTTTGTTGAAATAAATTTTGTTATGGTTAGTGGACTGCTACATTTTAGCTATTAAAATCACAGACACGCCGGCTATCGTACAACACTTCGATAAATTTATTTGACCAGTTTCAATTCAGAATCTCAAACGCAAATAATGTGTTATATTTTCTAAATATTTTTCCTGAGAGCACAAAATAAATGTGAACAGTCACTATATAATTTAGATTCACATGAAATTAGAATATTGCTACGAACTTAATACACACTACCTTGTTTTTCAGAAAGGATTAACATGAAAATCCATATTTCATTATGTAAATGAGTCAAACAATGGATTATTGCATGTACTTATACCTTGGTCTCATCACCAATAATTACACGAAATGTATTCAGTGCATCTACGGGGTTTGTTGCAGTCACAAAGCTTTATGTTTTATTAATGGAAAATAAGATACACTGGTTTCAAATTTTGGCAAAAGGCCAGTAATTTCGAAGGAATGTCCTAGTCGAGCCTAATTTGAAGGACCTCGAAAGAATAAAGAGCTCAACGGAATTCGAAAGCAGAATATGAACACGGACTGAACGCTTCGAAACATTTTACCCGGTGCGCTAACGGTTCTGCCAGATTGCGGACTTTGAAGACATCCTTGTAAAAATTAGTGTAAGGTAGTTGACGAGAGGTCTACTCGATCATGTCTCAGCGGAAGCTAAAGACCGATAGCATCAATGTATAATCACAAAACTAATACACATGAAAACATTATATTTGGCCGCAGTCAATTCCCATTTGTTTCAAATCCATTTAAATTCATGAAATTACAACACAGTGTAATGCCTGAAGCTGCAAGATAGTCGTCATTACATTTAAACAATTACCCAAACGTATATATTATCGAATATGAATCGTCGTATCAATTTCACCATGGCTCACGCAAAGTACTGGGAGAGTATCGTTGTTGGTAATTTGAAGTGCTTTTCGTTGCAGAGCAACGTGAATAACAGGAATAATTCTAGAGTAACCATAAATAATGTAGAGCTTAATAAAAGTATTGACACACAGGTAATAACACGGGACACACACTCTCAAACATAAAATTCCACGCAGTCAGACACGCAAATATGGATGTATATAAATATATATATATATGTGTGTGTGTGTGTGTACATACATATGTGTGTGCGTGTGTGTGAAAGTACACTTTGTACACTTTGTTCTCTTTACATATATATATGTATATATATATATATGTGTGTGTGTGTGTGTGTGTGTCCAGAAAAATAGGACGAGTGCTGCCGCAGTACCGCTGCCGTAGTCTCGTTGCTCATGGCTCGTCAATTCCTCCTACATCGATATCCTTTCACCACTATCCACACCACCCTTGCCAGAGCACGTTCCGTGGACCGTGCATCTGCTCTCTCTACCCGCACCCGCCCCGCCGTCACCCACCTCCCGTTTCCCCTCACCTACCACCTCTCCACTCTACCTCTCAAACACCACCAAGACCACAGACTCGGCCACGACACCCCGGTCTTGAGCCATTTCCGCACTATATATATATATTTATGTATGCGTGTGCGTTTGCATGCATGTATAATGCATGTTCATGTGTTTCTGTGCTAATTTGTGTGTGTGAGTGTTTTCATGTGTATGTATGTGTACCTCTGTCTCTTTTTGTGTGCATGACTGAATGTGTGTGTAAGGGTTTTTGTAATTATGTGTATTGTCTGTATGTATGGATGTGTGTCTCCATATGTATCCTTGTGTGAAATTAAGTTTGTGGGTGTGTATGGTCATGTGTTTCAATCTTCATTTGCATGTAGGTGTTTATGTGTGCTTGACTGTACATATTACCTATGTACCTAAACGTCTGTATGTCTATCTGTTTACATTAATACCCATTTGCCTACACGCATGTGCATATACACACACGTTTATGTATACATATGTATACACACATACATACAGCTACATAACAGCCCACTAGCTATTCTACCGTTATATAAATATAAACTGTGCGTTTCGGCGTATGATTACCTAATACGTATATTTCCTTCAGCTTTGTCATATTACATGAAATTTAACATACTGATAGCAGACTTAGTATAATGAAAAACGTGTCCCCACTATGTAGGCACTATGACACGAAGAAACATGTACAGAACTTCATGAACCGCATGCAATTCTCTGGATATGATCAGAAAGATAGGGTTCGATTATACAGGGATGCTAGAAAGAAGTTAGATAACGTTATATGTAGTTAAATCAATGGTACTTGCCCTAGATATACAAGTAATTACTGGAATAGCATACAAAGAGCTTGTGACAAAGTAAACACGGTGAACACGTGGTATAGAACCGACAAATATCAAGAAGTGAGGTTTGTAGAATCCACAGCCCATTGAGAGCGAGTCCGTAGATTTAGGAAAATTTGCAGGAGACCAAACTTAACATTAAGATTGCTGAATAGCCAGCAAACTCCATCAGTTGACAACTGTGTAGCATGTACCCCTTTGAGAATACCATATGCACCAATGATAAGTGCAGGGTATATAGGACTAAGCCTGACATTATCTACAGAGCTAGAAAAGTAGTCTAGAACATAGAAGGTGCTTGTAACGATATGAACATGCCATACATAGAGACCTCTAGGAGCATTGCGGAAAGACTAGATGAATATTTGAGACAATATAGCGGCAAAACAGAGTCCGCTATACTCTACCAACATGCCAAGGAACAACACGAAGGCAACCTGGTTCAACTTGATATCCGCATTTTATCCAAGAACCTACAGGATCCAACCATCAGACAAATACAGGAGTACCTCCTCATAAATGAAACATCCCCAGTACTAAATAGGAAATATACGTAGTAGGTAATCATTTCCTATACTCACAGTTTATACTTATATACAAGTAGAATAATTAGTAGGCTGTTATGTAGATATATGAATGTGTACACACATATATATATATATATATATATATTTATATATATATATATATATATATATATATATATATATAAATTTATATATATATATATCTATATATATATATATATATATATATATATATATATATATATATAATATATATATATATAATTTACGTCTACCAAATCAGCTCTGAAGGTTTTGGCCGGCCCGAGGCTATAGTAGAAGACACTTGTCCAAGACGCCATGCAGTGGAACTGAACCTGGAACCATATGGTTCGCAACCAAGCTACGTACAACACAGCCACTCATACGCCTTTTGATAAATCTGGAGTACCATCCCCTTATACAGTATCCATCTCCGCATAAATGTTCTTGTTGGCTAACCATATTTTTGAAGATGATTATTAACACCACGATGCCAAATTTCGTCCACTTCCAAGAGAATTCACTAAAAGGAACTTTTAAAATTATTAATGTTTAATTGAATCTAACCCACCCTCGTATACTACTCCGAGAGCCTGACACCTTTTTAATTTTTGAACACACTTCGTTGATTATAGCATTTCCTAATAAGCTCTGAGTAATAAAGATCCATTAGCTACACTGCGTCAGTAACGGATATGGACCAAAGTTAAGCTAGCCACAAATTTCAAATATTTTTATCATTTAAATTAATAACTTCGTGACAGCCATTTGCGTTAGGCTCATATTTGTTATCACCATCATTGTCATCATCACAGCATAAACATTACCATCATCGTCATCGTCACCACCTTAAAATTGTTATCGCTTTCATCATTATCGTCAGGACTTCTCTTTTGCTCGTAATAATGATTCTCATTGCCATAAGAAATTTTTCGCTTAGGTTGTTCTATATTGTCTCGATGGGAGTTGGGATTTAATATTCACATATCTCATTGTAACTATAAGAATTTTATCTAATAATTATGTCATAATTTTCTTTTTAGAAAAGGTCATTAATTGGTATTCTCCTTTTCAATATATCTACATGCTTTATTTTCTTGAATTCTACACGTTGTCATACACCGGTAATTTACTAATTAAGAAGGTAGTTTACATCCGTTTTATTACAGTTAATATGACAACATAGCGTGTAAAATTATCCGTTCAAAATGACTTCGAATTTATATGGAATTTTAGATTAATTGCATTTCATTATCTCTTAAATGAATTATTAAAAAATGATAAGAAAATTTAATGTAAGCAATGATATTAAAATTATGTTGAGGTGTAGTTATGAGCTTACTATATGTTCATATTTTCATGTGTATAGCTGCAGCTGTATAATATGAGATAATAAGTGTATGAATGGTCTGTACATATGGATATGCATATACACGTATGGTTGTGTGATAAATATATATATGTGTGTGTGTATATACATACCGGCAAATATATGTGTATATATATACATACATATATATATATATATTTATTTATTTATATATATATATATATATATTATATATATATATATATATATATATATATATATGTGTGCATCTGATTATGTGTCTATACACACCCACACAATCACATGCACACATAGATATGCGTACCGGCTATGAATATTATAAATTACGAGTTTGACCCAGCTCCATACAATTTCCTACGTATTTACAGCGCGTACTTCGAGTGATTGAGACAAATTCAACATAACTTCTAGACGTTAGGCTTGCATTGACCAAGTTCTGTCATGAGGTCTCATTAGTCTGGAACCGACATCAGTTACTTTTTCTTATCGTCGAACCTATGCACTCAGACAGGATGTTGCTAGGTAGGACTTGTCACTATGCTGATGTTGAAGTGCGTTTTCTTAGCGACTTAGTGCCAATAGACATTCACTGGGAGTAACTAGATTCACTGGGAGTAACTTAGTGGTGCTAAGTTAAAAAGGTACAGCTGGATAGTCAGCATGGATGAGACTGTAGTTTACAGTAACCTGATATTGTGTAAAGAACAGCCAGGCGTATGTTTATATATCTGGATTGCTATTTCCCAGTCGCCTAAAATTCATTAACAGGGTATATCATTAGTGGAAATAAGGCGGTATTTCTTGATTCCTCTTGATGGCTAGTGCTGGATGTAGTATTGTGTGTAGTTTCTAGAACCAGCAGAGTTTGATATTGCTAGGCCAGATGTGTTAGGGGATGGGGCCTGTCAATCGTACACCCATTCTATATTCGCAATCTCGTTCTCGAGGTAAAGCGCGAAAGGAAAGATGGAGTTTTTCCTTAGGCCTGAAACTAAAGAAGTGTATAGGCTGTCTATTTCCACCACTGTGGTCATTTGTTGCCGTGCTCTTGTAGTATGTTATAACGACATCGTACGATTTGAGGGTAGCTCTTTTATACAACAGCTTCTGAGATGTAGCATCATCCTAACAGGCAGTTTGTATGGTTTCAGATATTGCAGTTTGGGGTGGTGAATTACAAGCTATATAGCAGTGTGTCTGCGTATGTTGTAATGTATGATGTTAGAATCAATGTTGTCTAAGCAGAAATTACAAACCTGTCCGAGCACATAAATCATGGAAAATAGAAATATCTGGTGTCTCTTCGGGAGCAGTGACACCAAGTGACGTAAATTGGCCAACAGACGCCAAACATCTTAAAGCCATTTTGAAATTAGACATACAGAAAGATAGATAGATACATACATACATAAATACATACACACACACACACGTAATTGTACATGTATATATTTTTAATTAAAGCTAAACAGCACATATCTGTTGCATTTATGTTCAGATTTACAATTTACATTTTAAGTAATGGGCATGGTGTGGGCTTTACAACAATTAAAAAAATTTAAACAATCATTTTCTTTTTCTTTTTGCAAGTAGACAAAAATATATGTTTTACGTTCATGTATACGTTTTCCTGTCCAACTACCAGCATTTGCTAAAATGTTATGGTGCTTGTAACTTAATACGTACTTGATAGATATTCACGTGGGTGTGAGTGAGTGCGTGTGAGTGTGTGCCTGTGCGTGTGTGCGTGCATCTGTGTGTGTGTCTGTGTGTATATATTTATATGTATTTATTGCTGTATTTGTTACGCTATTCTACTTTGGAATTACTAACTAACTGATAATCATTCAAATAATAGCATGTGCTGTCTAGCTAAATCAACCCCAGAAACGTCTTCAAGATATTTCTTTTTCTTTTAATGACTGTCGTTAATCTATAACACAAACGATGTTATGTGATAAACTGTTATTGAAATATTATAATTTGTCCTTCCGAACACTACACTTTCAGCAAGAAATAACTGGTAATATGACTGAGGATAACAAAATCATATTATTTTGTTATCCTCCGTGTATTCAAACCAACATATTCCAGATGACATTAACACAGTGAAAATTAACTAATCTTGAGATTGGAAACAAAATGTAAACGAAATACGTGACAATGCTCCAATGTATTACTAAAAGAAATTACCAAAATAATAACTACCGTCAAAAATATTTATCCAAAAGTAGATACCGTGTGGTTGGTAAATATCTTAGGCTTGCCTTAAATAAGCAGACATCTGCACAACCCTTTGCTTTCTAAGATTGTTTTCAAGTTTTTCGCCATAATATATTTAGAGCTACATGCGTCAATATGTTCAGTCGTATTTTAAGTGACGAAGTCATGACAGAGACTTACTGTATAATTCTTGACGTTCTTTGGAGTATGTGTAGTCTCATTCTAGTTTTATTGGTTGTTATGTAAATAAATGAAATATACGTATATTTGTTAATAAAGTCTTGTAGTACAAAAAATCTGTACTGCCGCGGATATTGTTCTATAAATTCGAGATGAATACATAACTAGTGTGAAAGACATCATGGCAATGCCTATAAGTGCAATCGTCAACTAGAGACAACAACTAATTCTTTGTGCAAAATTTTCTGAGAACTTTCATTGAGCCAAATGTAAATTCATGTTTCAATAATTACCGTCACAATTCAGTTTATTTTAACGTTGAATCCTATTGTACATACTTAAAAAAATTTTCAAAACAAATCACAATTTTCTGTTTGATTAAATAATTCGAGAGAAATTTGTCAGAAAATATATGACAATAAATGCTTTGCTGTTGGCAAAATTTACCTCGTCATTGTAAATGCAAATGAATGCCTTTACCAGCCTACAAATATCTGAATTTATTCAAATTTTGGGAGAAATTCGGATGTTATATACCCCTCTCTCCCTGTAACTAAATCAAAAAGACTGCGTTGTCTCTAAAGATTTTAGCAATAAAAAATATTGATTTAAAACATCATGAGATTTCTTCATATCCTCTCATCTCTATGGTTTGTCGCGTGTTTGACGTAAAAGAGATGAGCGGAGGATATGCTTGATTGAGGTGACATTAACCCAACAAGCTTTATGGAGTAGAAGCCTAAATAATTATAGTTGAAAACGAAGAGGCTGGTGAAAAAAACATTGACGCATCTCCGAGTGAACATCTTCCATACTTTGCTATAAAATGTTTGCTCCTTCGATGTATATCAACACACCAAAGTTAACATAAAACATTGGCATATATACGTAACAATATTAGTTTCCCAATTGAACGGCTATTTTGTTCATTTCTATTTAAATGTATTTTCCTAGTTAATCACAAGAATTTTAAGAACCTATTTATGTCAATTATAATTGAACCTCTTTTCAGTGTGCATTATAAAATGTGAATACCCTTGAGATGTTACAGTGAGTCTCGAGACAAATGTGTCTGATTTTGTAGAAAGTTAACCAATCCTGTACATATTCTACACTTGATTAGGGTTGCCTTGTAGTTAGTATACTTTTGAAAGCCGCATCTTTACCTTATATTCTAGATTCATATACAATGAGCGATTTACTACGTACTTTGACAACAGTTTTAAGATTTTAGTACTAAACAAATGTGAGTTACATAATATCACTTAATGAATATTTGTTGTTCTGTAGAACTTGTGATACAATTTACTCCTGCTTTAACAGAATTCGACATTGTAATTTGTAAAAACTGATGTCTATAGGATTGTTTGCAGAAATATTTTATCATATTTCAATTAGTTGTTAATTTTAGCGTCAAATGATAGTATTGTTTCTTTATAGCAATATTTATATTTCTCGTTGTTTTACAGATCATTGCCAACACTGATATGTGAAAACTAATGACTTTGCTTATGAGGGTTATTTTTCAGTACATTGCATTACACCATATAAGAAACAAGTAAAATTTCCACGCACAATATATATATATACGTATGCATGAGAGGACAGACGTACATGCTGGTCACAGAAAACTTCTACGCCCGTAGACACAATAATATCTTTGGTTACTAACATTCATCGCATCTACACTATTCAATAAGCCTTAAATTCTTGTTGTTATGATTTGTACATACGCTAACAGATTTTTTAATCTGCATGCTAATCAAAATATATTTGTCTTTTTAATGCATATCAACAAGATTAAATCTAACACTACCATTCATCCATAATTATCTGTTCGCATCCAACTTTCAAGAACTAGATTCATGATTACTAAATCTTACAAGTGAATTTCACTGTGGAACCCTTAACATACAATACTCGAGAGTAATTTTAAATTTGAATTCATGTTGAATAGTTATGATTTCTGTCAATATGAATCATTGGGTTGGAAGAAATATAAAAAATTCCTATTAATATGTATGTGTATGTTTGTGTGTGTATGTGTGTATGCGCACTAATGTGTGTCTGTGTGTCTATGTGTGCCTGTGTCATTTTATGTGTATATACATGTACATATATCCTATTTGTATATATATATCTCTCTATATATAAACGGCAGTTTGTCTGTGCGTGCTTCTGTGTGTCTGTTTTCTCGTACCGTCACCCTGACCACGGCTTTCAACCGATTCTGATGAAACTTGACACACACATAGCCCAATGTCATAATTCAAAACTAACGAAGCGAAAATTTTGAAAAGTTCCCCCAGTTCTGAAAAAAATTGATAAATTCGACATGGGGTCGAGAATCATAAACATGAACCACAGACTGTCTAGGGGACGCAACTCGAGAATCTAAGCTTTTTTTATGCAACGCATTATCTATGGTAGTTTTCAACTTGCAATCGATTTTCACCAAACTCATGGTGAAGCTTAATGTTACCCTAAGAAACTCAATTCTGACGTTAGTTTTCCATGCAATACCTTACCATCAGAAACAATCGATAAAATCATGCCATTTTGGGAAATCGCGTTCAAATTCAAGATGACATATTTTCGACAATATCTTTCACAAATTGGCAGGAATCTTTTTTTTTTTCACAACGAACTTCATGTCTGCTCCAAGGAGCTATAAGCCCTTTTTATTCCAATAGGATACATTATTGAAAAAAATCGGTTAATTTAATCATATGTGGCACACATAGCAAACAAATTTGTGTATTAAACACAAACCAGACTGTCTAGGGGACGCAACTTGACCTTTTTAGCTATCGATAATTCGATCCAACCAATTCCTACCAGGAAGAAATTACATTCGAGACTTTACCCCCAACACCGCCACTTCTGCTAATAGCTGCTGCAGCCGCAAGTTATTCGAATACTTTTTGGGTTTAAACTTTCTTTATAACTACCACCCCAAACGTTTTACCTTCAATTTTTGACGTACCCTAACGGTCCTCGGACGCTACTTGCAAACTCTTGGTTTATTATAAACCACTTTTGTCGTGTGCATCAAAAAACTTTTCCTTTCGTTTGTTCAGTTTGATCACTTTTGACTTTTTCGTTGTTGTCACTCACATTGCTGCCAGCTTTTTGGCCGTTTTTGTACATTTTATACATTTTCGGATACTTACCCCACGAGCTCCTTTTTATTACACCTTTACCAAACACATTGCTATCCACCAAAATACTTACCCCACGTGTTCCTTTTTATTACACCTTTGCCAAACACATTGCTATCCACCAAAATGCCACCCAAGAAGAGAAGGACCCTCCTCAGCCCTCGGACGGCCAAGGCATCGGCTGCTAGGGCTAGAAGGGCACGCGAGACCCACGAGGAAACCGCCTTGCGCCTCTCGCAAACAGCTTCCCGTTATGCCGCTGCTCAGGCATCTGAAACTACTAGCGACCGTTCTACCCGACTTGCAAGGGTCGCAGCGTACAGATCTTCCCTCCGCTCGAGGTTGACGAAAGAGCAACAGTCCAGCCAAAACATGCGGGCTTCTTACTGTGCTTCCATCCGCAGAGCTCGCGAGAACCCCGAACAAAGGGCCATTCGGAATGCGGCTAACGCCACTAGCACTGCCAGGACACGATCTGTCGGAACCTCACAGCAGAGGAGGAGAACTCGCCAAGCTGCTAACGCCGCAAACACAGCCAGGGCTCGATCTGCCGAAACTCCACACCAACGGACTATTCGGACATCCAGACATGCCATTAACACTGCTTCTGCTAGGGCTTCAGAGGGTGCTGAGGCGAGAGCTGAAAGGCTTTCAAGGGATGCCACTGCTACCGCTGTCGCACGTGCATCTGAATCTGCCGAGGCACGGTGCACTCGACTTGAGAGTATCAACAAACGTCGGGATATCATTCGTGGTGTACGTACCCCTGCCCCCGCTTTCTGGTTGTCACTAGCATTCAACTACGACCCCACAATTAACTTCTCCTTGCGTGACGACATCAAGATAGGGTCAATGACAATTGTATGCCAGTTTTGCAAAGCCAAGAAATGGCCCGGAGAGCCACCTGGTTTGTGCTGCTCTGGTGGCAAAGTGGACCTGCCACCCCTACGGGAACCACCTCAACCACTGAAGGATCTCGCGGCGGGTTTAACCCCCGATTCGTCACAATTCCTTGAAATAATTCGAAAGTACAACTGCTCATTCCAAATGACCTCTTTCGGGGCCAAAATTCCTCCCAGAGAAGGCTGGATGCCTACTTTCAAAGTGCAGGGACAGGTCTACCATCTTATTGGGTCACTTCTGCCAGACGAGATTCAGCAGTCTTCTTTCCTCCAAATATACTTCATTGCCGACTACAACCACCAGGTTGATGCACGCCTTGGAATAATACCGGGTACAAGCTATGTCCCCGCAAAGACATTCTTCTCCGTCTCCAAACCATGCTTCATGATATCAACAGCTACGTCTGCAGCTTCAGATATGCCTTGGACAGTGCTCCTTCTCCAAACTTCACCGTTGTCATTGATGCTGATAAACGACCCCACGGGGAGCACGAACGCCGTTTCAACGCACCTGCGTGCAACGAAATTGCCGCAGTTATACACGGAGAGCAACACAACAGCCGTGACATAATCATCTCCTCCCGTGGTAACAACCTACACAGGATCAGCGAGACTCACAGATCTTATGACGCGCTTCAGTATCCATGCTTTTCCCTTATGGGGAAGACGGCTACCACTTCGGAATTCCTTTACGGCAGCCCTCCAATCAAACTACTGCGGCATCAAAGACGGTTTCCTGCAGGCGTTCTACTCATACCGGTTCATGGTCAGGGAGGGTGAGTTCAACTTATTGCCCCGTTGTCGTCAGCTATTCAACCAGTTCGCCGTCGACATGGCCGCAAAAATGGAATCGGAAAGGCTGCTATACATTAAACTTAATCAGACCAAACTTCGCTCCGACTCCTACATTCATCTCCGTGACGGTTTGCAACAAGAAAATGACCCTCGCAACATCTGCAACCCATGCATTCTACCCTCCACCTTCACGGGAGGACCGCGATATATGCGTGAAAGGACCCAAGACGCCTTGACCTACGTGCGCATTTACGGCCGGCCGGACCTCTTTATCACCTACACGTGCAATCCCAGCTGCGACGAAATCACTCGCGAAATCCTCCCGGGTCAATCTCACACCCATCGACACGACATCGTTGCTAGGGTTTTCCGTCTGAATTTGGGCAAAATGAAGGATTTTATAGTTAAGGGTCAGATTTTCGGGCATGTCAGCTGCCACATGTTTTCGGTCGAGTGGCAAAAGAGGGGCTTTCCACATGCTCACATATTAATTTGGCTCACTCATAAAATCGAGACTAATGACATTGACAAATTCATTTCCGCCGAGATTCCTGACCCCGATGAGGACACCGGACTCTACGAAATTGTCCGCACTACCATGGTACACGGGCCCTGTGGACCAAATTACGCCAACACACCATGCTACAAAAACGGATTAGCCTGCTCAAAGGGATTCCCTAAACGGTTCACTTTGGAGACTCAAACAGGCGGCGATGGGTATCCGCTGTACAAACGAAGGAGTCCAGCCAATGGAGGCCGCACGATTACGGTTGGGCGACATCAAGTGGACAACAGCTACATTGTCCCCTACTGTCCTCTCCTGTCGAAGATATTCAAAGCCCACGTCAACGTTGAGTTCTGCAGCTCCATCAGGTCAATACAATATGTCTGCAAATATATCAACAAAGGCAGCGATGCTGCCATGTTCAGCATCCAGAGGACCACCAGTCGCGACGAAGTGTCCAACTACTTGGCTGGCCGGTACCTCAGCAGCAACGAAGCGTTTTGGCGCATTTACGGCTTCCCGCTCCATCAGAGACACCCGGCTGTGGTGCAGCTTGCTGTACACTTGGAAAATGGACAGCGGATTTACTTCACAGAGCAAAGTGCTGTGCAGATAGCCACCAGCCCTAAAGACACAACGTTGACTGGTTTCTTCAAATTATGCCAACGTGATGACTTCGCTCGAACGCTTTTGTACCCACAGGTCCCATCGTACTTCGTGTGGTCTAAAAACACCTGGGTTCGACGGAAATCCGGCAAAAACGTCGAAAGCTTCCCAGGCGTCAAGTTTGACTCCTGCCTGGGTCGAGTTTACAACATCCCGCCAAACCAGCAAGAATGCTTCTACCTCCGTCTCCTTCTACATGAGGTCACTGGTCGAACAGGTTTCGCCAATATACGTACCGTCAATGGGGTTCTGTGCGACACCTTCAGGGAAGCATGTATGAGACTTGGCCTTCTAGAGGATGACTCCCAGTGGGACGCCACGATGGCAGAGGGTGCTTTACTGCAAACGCATTCGGCCCTACGACATCTTTTCGCAATCCTTCTTCAAAAATGTCAGCTTAGTCATCCACTAAGTCTCTGGATGAAATACAGGGATGACATGTCGCACGACTTCTTACGTACGGCTCAGCAACACTGCCCTTCCGCCGAGATCACGTTCACCAACTTCATTTACAATTTTGCGCTCATTCAACTCGAAGACGCTGTCATCGATATGGGTGGGTCTGCTTTAACAGAGTACGGCCTTCCACCACCCACACGTGAACACGCCAATGTTATGTCTGCTGAATTGTTACGCGAAACTTCCTACTGCATTGAGGAACTGCACCAGTACGTCCAAGATAATGAACCACGGCTGCTTCCAGACCAGCGCATAGCCTACAACACCATCGTAGACTCTGTCAGACAGCAACGTGGGGGGATTTTCTTCCTTGATGCACCCGGCGGCACAGGCAAAACCTTCGTCACTAAACTAATTCTGGCAGAGGTCAGACGCAACACGGACATTGCCCTGGCTGTAGCTTCCTCTGGTATCGCGGCCACGTTGCTTCCGGGTGGCAGAACCGCCCACTCTGCCTTCAGACTCCCGCTCGATCTGGCAAAGTCCGAGTCACCTATCTGCAACATCGCCAAGAACTCAGAACAGGCCGACATTCTTCGCAGATGCAAACTCATCGTATGGGACGAGTGCACTATGGCACACAAAGGCGCCCTTGAGGCACTGGACAGGTCCCTGCAAGACATCAGAGACTCTACGGCCCCCATGGGAGGATTAACTTTACTTCTTTCAGGAGACTTCAGGCAGACTCTACCTGTTATTCCAAAAGGAACCCGTGCCGATGCCGTGCGCGCGTGCCTTAAGTCGTCAGCTCTTTGGGCACATGTGCGGCCCTTGCACCTCCAAACTAACATGCGCGCGCAGTTAATTGGTGACAGCGGATCCGCTGCATTCTCCAGGGACCTCTTATCGCTCGGTGAAAATAGGATGCTGTCTGATGCGGATGGCTACGTTCAATTGGACTCACTTTGCACCATTGTCGACACCCCTGCTAGCCTCCGGGACGCTGTCTTCCACGACCTACAAAACAATTTACGCGACCTAAAATGGCTGGCAGGCAGAGCTATTCTCGCACCCAAAAATACAACCGTCAACTCCATCAATATCCAGCTACTTGAAGCTATTCCTGGTGATGTCCACGTCTACAAATCTATAGATAGGACAGCAGACCCCGCCCAGCTTGCCGATTATCCTGTTGAATTCCTGAATTCACTTGAACCGCCAGGCCTGCCACCACACATCCTGAAGTTAAAAGTCGGTGCGCCCATTATGCTCATCAGGAATTTGGTTCCACCTAAACAGTGCAACGGCACACGTTTGGTTGTGAAACATTTGGCACCACATTTAATAACGGCCACAATACTTACCGGTTGTGGGAAGGGAGAGGACGTCTTCATTCCACGGATGCACCTTCAACCGTCGGGCGCTGACCTACCTATCCACTTCAGGCGTTCTCAGTTTCCTGTTAAACTCTGCTACGCAATGTCCATCAATAAATCCCAAGGCCAAACGCTACAAGTCGCTGGGTTACATTTGGGCGAACAGTGCTTCGCCCACGGTCAACTCTACGTGGGCTGTTCACGCGTTGGGAGGCGCAATGATGTTTTCATGTTTTCGCCCAAACGGCCAGCTAGGAACATCGTATATACAGAAGTATTCCAGTGAAGACAAGACATTGCAACGTCCACATGCACCTTCGTTCCCTGGAGGGAAAGGACTACATTGGGATTAGTCGTTGCCTACTAGGGGCTCTTACATACCCGGGCAACGCCGGGCTATGCTGCTAGTATATATATATATATATATATAAGGGGCAGGCCTGGCTGAGTAGTATCAAACTTCCTTCCCAACTGTATGGTTCATGTTCAGTCCCACTGCGTGATACCTTGAGTAGAGGCCCTACTATAGTTTCGGATCGACCAGGCCTTGTAAGTGGTTTGGTAAATGGAAACTGAAAGAAGCACGCCGTTTATATATATATATATATATATATTATATATATATATATATAATATATATATATATACATATATATAATACCTATATATATACATATATATATACATATAATATATATATATATATGTATGTGTGTGTGTCTGTGTTTGTTCACCCACCGTCACTTAACAACTAATGTTGGTGCATTTGCGTCGGCGTAACTTAGCGATCCTGCAAAAGAGGTCGGTAGGATAAGTACTAGGCTTACAACGTAGAAGTCTTGGGGTCGATTTTTTCGAGTAAAGGCAGTGCTTCAGCATAGCTGCCGTGAAATCAATGAAAGAGTGCAAAAGTATAAAATAATATATATACATATAAGTTATATCCTTGCACCTCCAATATCGTAGTGCGGTTGATATTGTCGACGATAGATAAAGAACACACTGTAACACTGATATAGCAATACAAAGTATAAGCCACGGCAGTAACAAACACGTAACGAACCAACTAACTTTTACGAACCAGCAATCAACATTTTCAACAGGCTAACTTGAACTGTAAAATGTACCTGGACATCGAAGACCAAACTATAAACTGCTAACAACGTGAGGCCGCTGCTACTTATGTAATGATCCAGTCTATTGTCGTGAGAGGGTGTCGTAGTCAAGCTACAACTTTACCCCTCTTGAGATTTCGAGTACAGAAGGAATAAATAAAAATTATTTATTATTTTTTTTTGGTATCTTTTTCGCTTGGAACTTATCTCATGGTGTTCGGTTTGCAATTTGAAAATAGGAATTTGAATTTTTACACTATATCGGCCTTTTCAAGTGACATGACCGCTATTATATTGGTAGTACACTTGCTGGTGAGCACGCAACCTCTGTCCCGGTGCATGCAGTAGGTTGCACTGCGTTATATGTTACCAGTAGCGGCCAAGAGCGACCTGAGTGTAACTCAATTAACTCTTGTTGTAATATTTGCTTCTGTAACACCTGTAGTTGTTCAACTTGCTTCTCTTGAAGCTCTATTACTGAACCTAATAGATTCTACATAATTTAACAATTTGTATGACGCACAAATTATCAAATAGCCTACGCGAGCTTCGAAAAATCCTTGTTGCCCGGTGTAATATTCTTACGCCTCCAATATCGTAGTACGATTGATATTGTTGACGATAGAAAAATAAGACACTGTAAGAGTGTTATAAGAATACAAAATAGAAACAGCTGCAGTAAGAAACACACAACCAACCAAGAATCTTTTTACGAACCAACAATCAATATTTCGACCTGTAAACTGTACCTGGACTTCCAGGACCAAACTTCAAACGTTTTCTTTATTCGCTACACAGGACGGAACATAGAGAGAGCAACACGAGGACAGTCAAACATAAGTATGTTTTTTCCGTTAATTATTGCAAAGAAATATGTAATGTTAAAGATTTTGAATAAATAAAGTCGGATAAAAATAAATAAGTTGCCGGGGCTAATAATCCCACCGCCGTTAACCAACACTCCCTTTTTCCAGGTTGGATGGCTGGGCTCAGCCGGCTCTATCCATCCTCATCTTTCTTGCCGCATTCAGTCATCTCTTTCGAAACATACTCTGCGACAGGTATCTCTTTTCAAGCCTGATCTTACTTCTGAGGTGATAGTTAAAAGAGTTTACTAGACCTCGGCTGGAAATAAAAAAAGTACCTGTCGCGATGCCTGCCACCCTTGTCCTTCATGCTGTTTCTTTCAGTATGGCCACTATGCAGAAAAAACTGTCCTTTCTCTCCCTATGAAAGAGAAGAGGGAGGAACAATCTTGATTATCGATTCAGCCGATAACTGTACTCTTCCTGTCGTCGACAACTGTTCGACTTGGGCTATCAATCCCTTTATCTCTGCACATTGCAGGGAGGCATGCAGGACAGTTTCACTGTCGCACCCGCACCTGTGGCATGTCGGTGGGATGGCATAACGATACCTCGATAGCCTCTCTCGAACAGCCATCCAGGTGACGCCAGAGGTGCCTAAGCCTCAGTGCAAACTTGCGCATCATCAGTTTTGACAGCAGATAGAGCGCCTTACAAGTGGACTACCCATCCACAAAAATCGGAAGAAGAGTCGCCCCAACTTGCTCAGCAACGAATCAGTACATGGCACGACGGTCAAACACCCGCGTTAACTCCGCATTTCCAAGCAGTGATACCGTCCTCCCAGACCAGACCTTGGTTAAGGTAGATACCTTGCTTATTGCCTCACCCCAATTCTTCTCCATCTGCAGATGTGTACCAAACCAGACCACTAGCATCTTAACAGGAGCTTACCCACACGCTCTAAGGTATAGTGTATGAGGTGCAGATTGTCGTCTATTGACCTGCCGGGAATGAGAATAGAGTAAATTACAAACTACAGACTACTATTTAGATGTAGTGGTTCCGCCTATTCTCGTCAGAGGGTGTCGTATTCTCGCCACCACGATATATGTATATATATATATATATATATATATATATATATATATATATTATATATATATATATTATATATGTATATATATATATATATGTGTGTGTGTGTGTGTGTGTGGTGTGTGTGTGTGTGTGTGTGTGGTGTGTGTGTGTGTGGTGTGTGTGTGTGTGTGTGTAAATATGATATGTGGCAATTATTCGGTAGCCAAGATAAAACTCTGAGTTTCGGATGTCGAGGTGGAAATCCACACCACCGTCACTTCAGTTATCCGGCTATCTGAAAAACGCTATGAAAAAAGACCGTTAAACAAAGGGAAATTACTGTGTTATAGACAGCTATTTATACAAAAGGGCTAATTCGAATGAACGCTAATTAAGATAAGGTTAAAAGTTCATAGTAAACGCGTAAGCGCGCCTATTCATACGTATTCATGTGGGCGGGTAACAGAGTTTTATCTTGGCTACCGAATTGTTGTCACATATATTTACAGATAAATTCCTCTATTTACATAATATTTTTCTCTTGTTATCTTACCGTTTTTACCAATATATATATATATACATATATATATATATATATATATATATTATATATATATATATATATATATATTTCCAATATAATATATGTACGTCTATATACACACATATATATATTTAAACATACCTATATATGTAGGTATATATATACATATATGTATGTATATGCATATATATATATATATATATATATATATATATATATATATATATTATATATATATATATATATATATGTATATATGTGTATATATATATGTATATGCATACATATATATATTCACGCGTATTTGTATATGTATATGTGCATGAATATATATGTAAATTATAATTTTCGTTACATTCTATAAACTGTAGAATCTTTACAGACATAGTTGCATCGGGTCAGTTTATAACATTATGCTTCTATATCGGTCTGTATATACGGTGTGTATATGTGAATGTTTCTATGTATAAATGAGCAGCAAGCGAGTGTTTGCGATTGCTTGTATGAACGCTTGCAGACAACCACAGACAGACACATATTTATATATGTATATATTCATGCTGTTACATATGAAGCGATGATTGACTCACCCTCCACACACATATATATATACACACATGACATGCATAAATACGTACGCACACATGCATATACATATATACGTACATATGTATGTATATATGTGTGTGTGTGTGTATGTGCGTGTGTGTGTATTTGTATGTGTGCCTGTATGTGCGTATATATACATGTATATGTATAAATATATATCATAGCTATGCATAAATTTTTTTAACATGTATTTCAAGTTTAATAATTAGTAATTAGTCATTTTGTTTCTGGCATCGTACTTTCCACTTGTTTTCATATTAGTAAAATATTCATTAGAACAAGCCTCCAGGCTACACATTAACGCTACCGTTATTTCGACTCAACAAAGTTTAAACATTCAAAGAAGTGTATAATTTATATAATTTACTTGCATAGAATTTCACAAAAATTTTTGTATAAATTTTAGTAGAGGTCGATTTCGTTTTGTAAATCTTCGGAGGATATATTTCGAATGAAACTATTGCTTATGTCTTCTGTATGTATGATATATATATATATATAATGCATGTATGTATATTTATATGTATATGTATCTATAATATAATGTAATGCTGTGTGTTAATTGAAATGAAAGTTTCATTCACTAGTTTTCTAAATCAAAACGGTTGCTCTACACCTCACCCATTGGAATCTATTTAAGTAAATCATTTCTACGTGGTAATCAGTAAAAATGAATCCGTTAAATAATTACTTTCCTGAAAGTTGTTTATACCTTCATGTTAGGTAGAGTGTTTTATTCTCATTAAGCTATTTTCTTTTTTAAATATCGCTGTATTAATACGAATATTAAACAAATTATCTACATAATTACTAACACATCATAAAAAAAAGAATTATCAACAGCATACACGAAGGCGATTCAGAATTAATATAGTTTGTAATCAACTTATACCTACGTATTTATGCGTATGTTCGTGCTTCTGATTTTTTAAATGAGTGTGATTATTAGCGTATTTAAAAATAAGTGTTATAGGTTTGATGTGTAAATGATTGAACAGTGGAGGCGCTGGCGCTTTTAAATGGAAAACAAACAACTGTTGACGAGTAATCACTGAATAAACAGCGTAAGGTGCCTATCACTTCCTACATTTCCAGCAACAATGACGTCAGTTTAAAAATTAATCTCCTGGTTCAAAATAAAAATCATTGCACAATTAAGCAAACACAACTACGAGGAAGCACACAATTAGCCAGCCTACTGAAACATCCGCGTAGATTTATTGCATTTAATGTATATGAAAATATAAAGAAGTTTTGACATGTGTTATATATTCTTGCATTATGGCATTTTCCTCTGAATATCCAAACACGTATAATACAATAGAGAAAAATCCACTACACATTAAATCAAATGTAATTTCTCGAATATACACAAGAATTTCAAAATACGAACTGAGGGATATTTCTAAATAAAAGAATCCCTCTAGCTCTGAGTTTCTAGCGGTCCATGATATTTCGTGGAAATAAAGAAAAGGAAATATATACAATGCAAAACATACTACTAATCACATACAAGAGTACATGTACCTTTGCTGCGGCCACTTCATCACTGAAAATATTCATTGAAATATCATTCAAGCTTCACCTATATGAGTTACAATTAACTCTTTGATTTACTTTAATACCACTTTCATGACGTTTATATATATGTAAAGAAAACTAATTGCTTTAGATTTCCTCGGTGAGATGTAAAACTGAGCTAGAAATAAAAAGATGTTTTTTAAACATATGTATATCCACTAAGGACAACAAAGGTACTTAACTCATTAAAGGCCATAATTCATCTCTGACAATTAAAAATATGTCAACTTCCGAATAATTCAAATTTGTGGAATACTGTAAATATGAATTTTAAAACAAAAATGTCTTTGAAATATTATAGATATTAAATTTCAAATCTCTGCCTCAAATATGTCAAATTCACCGTCTGCTGTCTATCATTAGTTGCAGATTAAAAACAATAAAATCAGAGATTATTATTATTATTATTATTATTGAGTGAAAGAGCAGTGCATGCCATCAAAGTGACACTGGGGTAAAATATACGAAGCCCAATATACCCATCATGACTACCCGTCTGATAAAGGTACACCAGGCACATGCATCACAACCATATGTGCGCGACATGGTGATCTCGTATCAAGATAAACAGCACATGACCTTGCAGGTGGGGCCCAGTTAGAATTCTCTTCAGGTTGAGTAGCCCATCCCGCTCAAAAGGTCCTTGTTTAAGGATGTTGAAAGAACCACCCTTGTTTCCAGAGGTGAATTATTCAAACCCCAAAGAATCCCCCTCAACACATGGCCATGATGCTCCCCCACTACTTCTGATCGTGATCAGAGATGCACATATCGTCAGCCACTAAGGGACATGCTCAACCGGTTAAGGTCAAACAACTGACAAGCAAATCTGTGGTATTGAGCAGAATATTTGCTGTAGCCCATCTTTTATACCAAGACAAAACAATGTACATGATAACACTTCCAATCAGTTAAGATCAGAAGCCATGAGAGCCATTGCCTGGTACTGCATCAGGGCATTTTTTATTATTATTATTATTATATTATTATTATTATTATATTATTATTATTATTATTATTATTATTATTATTATTATTATTATTCAGTAGTTTTATTTTTATAGCGTGCTTTCATTCACTACCGAGCACAGCTCTGTGTGCCTGGGTATGTGCTGTGATTGTTGTGATGCTTCTGATGGTTATTGTATGGAAAGTTTCTGCGTAGGATGTGTGCAGTGCCTAGTAGTGCAATTTTCTGTATGTTATATGTGTTTGTAAGTCCTGGTGTTTTTGTTATGTATTTGTCTGAATATTTTTTTATCATGCCTAATGCACCTACTATGATAGGAATGTTTCTGTTTTCAGATTCCACATTCTAATTACCTCTATTTCCAGGTCTTTGTATTTTGAGAGTTGTCTCCATTTCTTTTAGAGACACGTTGTCATCAGCCGGTATTGATACATCAATTAGAAAGCATATTATTATTATTATTATTCAATAGTTTTATTTTTATTTTTATAGCGTGCTTTCACTTCACTACCGAGCGCAGCTCTGTGTGCCTTGGGTATGTGCTGTGATTTGTTGTGATGCTCTGATGGTTATTGTATGGAAAGTGTTCTGCGTAGGATGTGTGCAGTGCCTAGTAGTGCAATTTTCTGTATGTTATATGTGTTTGTAAGTCCTGGTGTTTTTGTTATGTATTTGTCTGAATATTTTTTTATCATGCCTAATTGCACCTACTATGATAGGAATTGTTTCTGTTTTCAGATTCCACATTCTAGTTACCTCTATTTCCAGGTCTTTGTATTTTGAGAGTTTCTCCATTTCTTTTAGAGACACGTTGTCATCTGCCGGTACTGATACATCAATTAGAAAGCATTTTTTGTCTTCATGGTCTCTGACAACTATATCTGGTCTGTTGGCCTTAAATTCTCTATCTGTGTGTATCGGCATATCCCA
Organism: Octopus sinensis; assembly: GCF_006345805.1. NCBI lineage: Eukaryota > Metazoa > Mollusca > Cephalopoda > Octopoda > Octopodidae > Octopus > Octopus sinensis. The sequence goes on along the minus strand of NC_042999.1, from coordinate 39,725,773 downwards.
GAGTATGGTTGCTTTCTCGTTTTCTGTGACCTTTTCTGGTGTGTGCCTATACCATCTTTTTTCTGTTGTTATTCCATAATGTTGGCATAGCTTCCAATGTATGTAAGTTCCAACTCTGTCGTGTCTGTGAATATATTCCTTCTTAGCCAGGACTGGGCAGCTAGAGATAATATGACTTATTGTTTCTTGTCCATCTCCACATATTCTGCAGTTACTTGTAATATTTCTTTTCATTACATGTTTTTGGTAATTTCTGGTGGGGAGGCTTTGGTCTTGTGCTGCAATTAAAAATCCCTCTGTCTCTGCTTTGAGTCCTGAGCTTCTCAACCATTGCTGGGATTTTTCTTTGTCTATTTCTTTTGCGTTTAGTTTAGTCCAGTATTTACCATGAAGGGGCTTTTCTTGCCATCGTTTTATCATGGTTCGTTGCTGTTCTATTTTTAGTTTGGATTTCATTTGTTTTATAGCTTTTGTTGTTTCTTCATCTTCTTCTTCTTCTTCATGTTTATTAGGTGGTATGATTTCTTGTTTGTATTTGTCAGCTTCCTTAAATACTGAGAACAGTTTTTGTTTTGGCTCGTGTTTTGCCGCTATCTGGATCAGTTTTCCTTCCTTCTGAAGTAGATATTTTTGCAGTCCTATGGTGGTTATTTTATAGTAGTTTTCCAGCTGTATAAGGCCTCTACCACCTTCTATATATTGTTGTATATATAGTCTTTCTATGTCAGATTTTGGGTGATGCATCCTAGATCCTGTCATTTTTTTCTTGTTTTCCTGTCTATTTTGGTCAGTTCATTTCGTGTCCAGTTAAGGATATTGTAGCTGTAACTTATAACTGGGACAGCTAAAGTGTTGATACCTATTATCTTGTTTTTAGCATTGAGCTCTGTGTTTAGTATTGATCTAACTCGTCTATAATATTCTTTTTATTTTCTCTTCATTTGTGTGTGTTGTGTCTTATCTAGTTCATGGATTCCTAAGTATTTGTAAGTTTGGCTTTGGTCTAATTCTTTTATTTCATTGGCTTCATCTAGTGTGATGTTGTTACTCTTAACTAGTTTTCCTCTTTTCATGGTTACTTTGGCGCACTTTTCTAATCCAAATTTCATATCTATTTCTTTGGTAAATCCATGAACTGTCTTTAATAGTGTTTCCAGCTGTTTGTCATTTGCAGCGTATAGTTTTAGGTCATCCATATATAAAAGGTGGCTGATCGTTTTGCCGTAACATTTATATCCGCATCCAGTTCTATTTAGCATATCAGATAGAGGTGACAGTGCCAAGCAGAAAAGGAGTGGAGAGAGCGTATCTCCCTGGAATATTCCTCTTCTAATGGGGATGTCTTTGGTTTTCATGAGTCCCACTTTTGTTTGGAGGTGTAGGACTGTTTGCCATTTATTCATAGAGTGCTCTATGAATTTTATGATTGTTGGTGCTACTTTGTTAATGGCTAGTGTTTCGAGGATCCATGTGTGGGGGAGACTATCAAACGCCTTTTTGTAGTCAATCCAGGCCATACTGAGGCCTTTCTTCTTTCTGTGGCTGTCTTCAGTTATGGCTTTATTAATCATTAGTTGATCTTTACAGCCATATAGCCTTTGCGGCATCCTTTCTGCTCTTCTGGGAACAGTTTGTTTTCGTCCAGGTGCTTGTTCAGCCTTTGTGGTATCACTGCAGTAATGCCTTGAACATAGTAGGGAGGCAGGTTATTGGTCTGTAGTTTTCTGGTTTTTCTGTTTCATTTGATTTGGGAATTAAGATGGTTTTCCCCTTCGTGAGCCATTCAGGCATTGTCTCTGGCTCTGCTCTGTTAGTACGTGTTAAAGTTTTCAGCCAGCTTTTTGTGCATTCCTGTTAGATATTTCAACCAGAAGTTGGGGATCTTGTCATGCCCAGGTGCCTTCCAGTTGCTTAGTCTTTGCAGTGCCTGGGTGACCTCTTCAGTTGTTATGGGGGTCCAAGTTTGTTCAGATGCCGAGTTTGTTATTTTGATACTCCTTTTTTTTGGTGTTCGTTCGCCGACCATATTTCTCTCCCAGAATTCTTCCAATTCTTCTGCCGTTGGTGCTGCAGTGACTTCTATTTTATTTTTGCCCAGTTCTTGGTAGAACTTTTTGGGGTCGGAGTTGAACTTTTTGTTCTGTTCAAAGAAGCGTTGGCGTTTCTCGTACCGGCGGATCCTTTGAGCTTTGGCAAGGATATCTTGCTTCAGCTTTTCTTTTATCTCCGGCAAATCTTTTTCTGTGGTGTTATATTTGCGGAGCATTTTTGTTCTCTTTTTGTTGCTCAGTAGCGTTGCTTGTTTGCTGATTTCATTAAGAATCGACAGGTCTTTTCTAATTTTTTTTATTTTGTTTTGGATGTTATTTATCCACAGGGTTTGTTTGGGTGGTGGTACTCCTGTTTGGGCGGGTTGGGTGAGTATCCAGCTTCTTTTGTGGCTGCAGTGGCTGCTGCGTATATCAAGTCATTTAGTTCAGTGATATCACTTTTTTTTGTTTCAGTGGCTAGTTCAGTGATGGCTAGGTTATGTTGTTTATAATTGGTGTTGTTATTGCGTTTATTTTTATTCTTGGGAGGTATGGTCGGTGGTCCATTTTGAGCTCTGTGGTTTTTAGTTCTTTGATTATTTTATTTTTTATATTATCATAATCATTAGGCTCCCCTTCGTTGTTTACATCGTGTTTGTTGGGAATGTTGCGTTTGTCTTCGTGTTTTACAGTTTCAGTGTTTATATTATTGGGCATTGTTGTGTGGCTTCTATCTACATTTTCCTGGTGTATGTTTTCTTTTAGGTGTTCTATTTCTATTTCTGATATTTTTTTTGTGTTGAGAATGTATCTTCGTACGTTAGCTAATTTATTAGGGTTCATTGCTGTATCCAAGTCTAAATCTCTATTATTTTCCTTCCATATTTTATATGTATGTGTTGTTGTATTTTCATTTTTTGGTAGAGTACTGCTGTGAAGTATGCGTGTAAGATAGAAATGTATTCCTCACGTGTCCATTTACGTCTTTTGGGTTTTATTTGCGGGACATGAGGTACAACGTTCGGCCCATTATTTTGACGGTCGTCATTTTCGTAGGGTACCGGTCCGTTTATTTCTGTTGTCACATTATTTCGCACGTGTAGTTTTTCGTACATTTTTTGTTGTAGGTTTAATGTACGTACCGCTCGATTGTTATTCTTGGGTTGAATAGTATCGGTGGCATTTAATTTCTTCGTAGTTCCTTTGTACATGGTGTTTGGGGTCGGAGATGATCGTGATGTTTCACGCATGTTTACATGTGTTGCGTTAGAGGTGGAGATGATATCGAGTCAAAATACATCATTTCGTTTCGAAAATAGTAATAAATTTCAATTTGTATTACTTACTCGGATACAGTCCAATTCTTTGTTAGTAAAACTTTGGCTCCATAGGATGTCCTTGTTTTCGATGTTTCTGGATAGATTTCGGAGCTCTGAATTTTCCTTCTTACATCTTAAAAGTCCCCCGGTGTTCTCTCTTAAAAGTCCCCCGGTGTTCTCTCTTAAAATTGCCCCGGTGTTCTCTTATTATTATTATTATTAGTATTATTATTATTATTATTATTATTATTATTATTATTATTATTATTATTATTATTATTATCATCATTATTATTATTATTATTATTATTAATATTATTATTATTATTATTATTATTATATCTATTATTATTATTATTATTATTATTATATCTATTATTATTATTATTATTATCATTATTATTATTATTATTATCATTATTATATTATTATTATTATTTTCCTTCATCACAGGGTTTGGTGGAGCTCCTGGAGTCTTGCATGCATAGCGGTTTTACTAGCTACAGCCTACGGTACCATGCCGTTCGTTCTCTTCAGCTATCTAATACTTTACTGATTATTCTACGCGTGCCAACGAGGCAAGACCTTTGTAAAAGATCTGCTGGGCACTGTATTCCAATTTCCATTATATTCCTTTATATTCCTCCATTTTCTCTCTTCATAGATACGCGATCAGTATCTGCACGTGTATGATGGAATCCCTGCATCAGTAGGAGATTTCTTCACTTCCTGTCTATCTACTTTAGCTCGTCTTCTGTCCAAATCCAGCGCCATACCGAATTACTTCGATTGAGCGTGTGTTTATTGCCGAGATTATTTTTCCGGCATTCAGATTTGAAAGCAATATTTTTCTCACTCGCCGCAGATACTCTCTCTTTGTCTTTTCCTTCATGTCGTGGTGTTTGATTCCCTGCTGTCAAATCCGTTCTCCAGCATTTCATGCTATTCCATAGGGATTCTCCATACATTTCTATTGTTCCTATGATCCAGGAGTGTTGTACCATATTGAAAGCTTCACGATAGTCAACCCATGTCATGTTCAGGTGTGTGTGTGTGTCTTCTCTTGCGGTTTCTAATAATTTGATTATGAATTAAGAGATGTTCATTTGCTTGCCGGCTCCTTTTTCCGCACCCTTTTCTGGCAGCCCACTTTTCACCCAGTATCAGCACGCCTGACGTTAGTTTCCCCCTTAGCGGAAGGCATATTATTGGTTTAAACTTGAATGCAACATTTCTCTTTCCAGGATCTTTGGCACCTAACAATGTATTTTCCTTTGTCATCCAGCTGGGTAGTGCGCTTTCCTACAGGAACTCATCAAGCTGTTGTACTGTTCTTCATCCAATAACCTTGGATCCCATCCGGTTCTGGCCTCTTCCAATTTGGAAATTTTCTTAACGGCATTTATATTATTTCTGTGGTTTTTATGTCTTCTTAGACTTCTATATTTTTAAAACTCTCCTGTATTTCATGCAGCCACTCCGCTTTATCATTATGCTCTACATGTTGGTACCAGCTCTCTCTCCAGAATTCCTTGCTTTCCTCTGCATCTGGAATCACTATTATATCTATTTACCCATTGAGTTCCTGAAACAGTCTCTTCTGATTTGCTTCAAACAATCTGTTGTTTCTGAAGTGTATTTTTCTATTGTATCTTTCCTGTTTTGCTACTAATCATTGTTACAATTCTTCCAATATCACATCATAAACTTTACCTCTTATTCTATACGTTCTTTCCAGCGTCAGTCTTATGCTTTCGTTCTTCAATTCCTCTCATCTCAAATTATCAACTTGTCTCAAATCTCTTTTCCACTTACTTTGTTTCTCACAAATTCGTCTACGCTAGGATGGTTCTTTACGTTCTGTTTGTTCTTTTCTTTTATATACAAATCTATCTGCAGTAACCATAGCTGCAGCCCAAATAATCTTGTTAGTTTCACTTATATTTACCGTCTGGAGTAGTTCAAGACTCGAATCTGCCTTTTCGGTTTCAACCTTCACCTTGCGTCGATCAATGTACCTCAGCTTGTCGGGTAATTAATCCTCATCTTTTCTAGTATATCGGCAAAGCGTCCTCACTAAGTCTTCTTCGTGATATATCTCTTTGTATCACTTCTGCTCCATTTGTTGAA
>NC_042999.1:39707794-39715294 GCF_006345805.1 Octopus sinensis | reverse complement strand
TCTTGGTTGCAGGAAAGATTATAAAAGTTTTCATTTTATACATTTGCTTAATTTTTCTAGCATTTTTCATTTTTCATCACATTTACTCTTCTAGAAAGGTCATCGAGATCTGATGCACCCGCTCGCAAAGATTCGATCTCTTTTTGTATTAGTACTTTCCACTTAATAGGTCTATTGACATGGTTGGTTCTTTTGCGTGTCGTTCTGATACCTAGATGAGCAGTTACAATTTTCGCAGTGAAATAGATGAGGTCATTTAAGGTCGTTAGCTCAATATCTCATATTTCTCAATATATCATGATTATGTTTTTGCTTTCTATGCTGCTTGAGAACTGTGTTAGTGGTTCTCTATTGATCATGTAAGTGAATACAGTTTTGCTGAATTCTCTTATATTTTTTTCTTCTATGATCTTATTTTTTATTATTCACCTCAAAGTCTGTGTCATATTTCTTCTGGTTCTCTTGAGTTAGATCTGCTAGATCTGCTTTCTCCGCTTTTTCCGCATATGTGTTGTTCGCTATTCTTTCTTCAGCGTCCACTTTGGGATGTACTGATGGTAAACTCGGATCTGTGCATCTGTAATCTATTTCATCTCTATTTTTGCTGTTTTCATTTGTTTACCATGAGACATTTCTGTCCTAACTTGTCAAATTTCAGCGTCAGTTAACCTTGTATTCTCCATTATGACTCTAAGTACATTACTTAATTTACTACAACTACTACTACTACTACTACTACTACTACTACTACTATTATTATTATTATTATTATTATTATTATCATCATCATCATCATCATCATCATCATCATCATCATTATTATCATTATTATTATTATTATTATTCAGTAGTTTTATTTTTATAGCGTGCTTTCACTTCACTACCGAGCGCAGCTCTGTGTGCCTTGGGTATGTGCTGTGATTTGTTGTGATGCTCTGATGGTTATTGTATGGAAAGTGTTCTGCGTATTATTATTATTATTATTATTATTATTATTATTATTATTATTATTATTATTATTATTATTATTTTTATTAAGGCAGTGAGCTGGAAGAAGCGTTAAGACGCCGGACTGTCTTTATGTTCTGAGTTCAAATTCCGTCGAGGTCGACTTTGCCGTTCATCCTTTCGGGGTCGATAAATTAAGTACCAGTTGCATACTGGGGTCAGTCTAACCGATTGCCGCTCGCCCAAAATTTCGGGCCTTGTGCTTAGAGTAGAAGCGAACATAGCTAGCACTTGAGGAATTGGGCAGATGTAATCGACTTACCTATTCCACCGAACTTGCTGAGGTTATATTTCCACAATTTGAAGCCAATATTATGCACAGTTAAGACTGTGGGCCAGCATAATCCTTAGCAGGCAGGACAGAATGCCGAGCATCATTTCGTCCATTATTAAATTCTAATTTCAAATTCTACCGAATTCCCATCTGCCTTTTCGGGGTCTAAGCCAACCAAAATTTCAGGCCTTGTGCTAATAGTAGAGGCCCAAGTTATTCATCGCTTTCGTCTTTGACGGATCAACAAAATACGACATTTTGGAAATATTTCGGAGACCATACTCTAATGCTGCTCAAGTTCAGTTGTGGACTTACATGTGAAGTTTCTTACTACTTAGGTGAGTAATAATTGTCTGATGTCAAATGGATTGTAAAATTGACGTAAATGTTCAGATGGGAATATTATATATTATATCTCGCAGTAAATATTCAGCTAAACTACTGGCTATTTAGAAGGAAGAAATGAGATATATTGTAAAAGCGAAATCTACAGATTTTCATTCCCATTGCGTAAGAGAACGCATACTAATTCAACGTATTCTCCTGTTTACGATTTGGCGGCTGTCTACTTGGTGCTTAGGATTGAATTTGAGTTAGCATAAAAGTAAATAAATTTAGACTTTAATTTCTAAAACAACATTAAAATAACATATTACCTACAATAAGCATAGTAAATCAAAGTAACGAAATGTTAAAACACTTTTCATTAGCATATATTGAGTTGATTTAAAACTAAATGAAAGGAGTATTAAACTTGTGCATAAGCTCATAGTGCCTGGTGTCTAAATAACATTTTATATGGTGTGCGGATTGATTTGACATTTTAACCTGTGTAATTTGTAAGGTTAAGAAAATAGTTAACATTATGTTAAAAATGACACTCATAACAATAGTTTTAGAAAGCTATTTTTACTTAGTAATAATAAGCTAAGTGAATGATTAGAATGTGAGAACATTGTAATTAGATCGTGAAAAATAGCGTAAAAAATAACGTAAATTATTCGCACACTTATGATGCATAAATGAAATATATTTTCCACGGTTCTTTAGTCGCTTGCATGTGAATTTTAGATACTGTAAAAACCATTGATAAAATATTAGTAAGAGGAGAAGGCAAAGCTTATTAGCATGCAAAGATTATCAAAACTAGGGTTAGGAACAGCAAACATCTTTAAAACTGGCCTATCCCGAAGGTACACGATGGTAGTTCTAAAACGGATGACAGATGGTGTGTAATATCCAACTGGGTGATAGAATATTTTAGAACGAAGGATGCCTAGAATTTTTTCAAATACTGCAAAGCATTGGCCGTAGTCTGTTACACTTCCAGGCATTCAGTATTATGGGTCGGTACATTTTGTCGACAATCGAAAAAAACAAAAGCGAAAGTACATTTGACCAAGGCAGGATTTGAACTAAAACCAACGAATTTCGAAGCATATATTCAACAATGTAATGACTCTATCAAATCATTGCTCGGCTTAGAAACCATATTAGTAGTATCTAGTAATTACTAAGAGAAAGCTATATGTTGATGTTAGTTTTAACACTTATATTCTGAAAATCTGAATTAATATTATATATATATATATATATATATATATATATATATATATATATATATATATATATATATATAGCAATAATAAATCTCTGAACGAGATGTAAACAGTAACTGCTCGACAACGTAAAGTATACTAGCCATCTCAATATGACTAACCACTAAGGGTGGGTGTTACTGTAGCTTTTAGCCCCAGGAGATTATCTTAGTGGTTAGCCATATTGAGATGGCTAGTATACTTTACACACACACACACACACATATATATATATATATATATATATATATATATATTATATATATATATAATGATATCTTAAATTGATAGAGTACACGTATACCTAGAGATACGTAGAGATACAGAAACTTCCATGCAAAATGCATTCCTGTACACACACAGGTATGCAAACACGTGTAACTATTTAGAATATTATTATAGTTTTCACAGCATATGGTTATTCTTGCGCAGCAGGTGCAATCAAAGGTAGTAGATTTTATGTCGCGAAATTGTGAATGTGTTTCATTGGGGATATATAGATAAAATTTTTAAATTATAAAACGCTACATATTCAAGAATTTTAAATAATTGTTCAACTCTATCAGTTTTCAGTATCGATAATACACGAAGCTACTAGTCTTTTAGTGATAGTGCTTCAAATACATCATTCTAAGTGGTATAAAACAATATAAATTCCATTAAATAAATTTACTGCAAAACATTATTGCACAAACGTTCATAAGGATTTAATGCTAGCAGAGGGTTGATATTAACTAGCTGGCAGTCTACTTGTCCTCCATTTATTTTACTATCATTATGAACTACTTTCGTTTCTACATAATTTCATTTTCTAAGAATAATACAGTTAATGATTCCATTTTCATGGAAGACTAATTCACTTTTTCCAAGGAAAATACTTTTCATGTCATGCTACGGCACACAATATTATGGCAAGAAATGTATTTCAATTTTCTTTTATCATTCACTATCTTCCCACATTTTTGCAAAAATTTTGCACCGCAAACTTTCTTCACACTCTACGTTATCAGTTTTACACGTCTTTAATATTTTGCACGAGAAACGTTATTATCATTTCATATATAACAATACTCCATTGAAACAAAAAGTGAGAGTTTTCCCTAGCAAAATGTAAAATGTTCCTCTGTGAAAAGTGTTATTTTTCTATTTAATGGCAAACAGAAATATATTCTTTCTATAACTAAGAAAATCAAACGGTTATGAAATGAAAATTTTAACTTAAATTTGTGTATAAGTAAACATCACTATGGATCGAAAGCGATGAGTTGATACCATAGTAAATGAATGAAATGATACAGCCAAAGATGATGGAAGAAAATCAGTCAAAATCAAAACATAAATAGTGCGCACATAAGATGACACTAATATCCAGTGCATTACGGTTTCAGAGGGAGACTCAGGAGATACAAATAGGAAGATGGACAGTGGACAATGAACTATTTTTAGTGATAACAGTGAGAGTGTAAGAGAAAACTATAACAAAATAACAGAATTAAAAGACAGCATTCAGAATCTCAAGAACAAAGGAGATATAATGGTCATTTCAAAATTGTTACGCAACTGTTTGTTTATTCGATATTTGATTTTTTATTTCACATTATATTTCAGTTTAACTTTAAAATTACTTTATTGTTGAAATGTTATGGGATTCATATTTCCCTTAATAACTAGGCACCAGTAAGTTGGAACAATGGTAAATACTTTTAGTATCCACCACTTTTTCCAGTTCATTACTTCTAGTAACGGAATGACAGCTTTCTTTGTTGAAGAAAATAAAAATCGACGGAAATTGTATTTTGAACCAAGAAATGCTCCGCCGCCTCAAATTTCCTGTTTTTGCTATCATCTTCTAAAAGAAATTTGCCGAATATACTTTCCTCACAGCGAATTTAGACGCCAACTAACAAGCATAACTATGTAAAAGAAGGGATGTCTATGCGACATAAGACATCTCTGCAAATTTCTTTTATCGTTTTCTAAACCGTTCCAGTCATAGATCGGGAAGTTGTTGCAATAATATTCATTCGATTTCTGGTTGATCTTCATGGCAGAGAGAATCAAAATTGCATATTTTGCCACAAAAAATATAAGTTGTACAATTTCTAGTGTTTCAATATACTGAATATGCTGTATAGCACGTTACCTTGAAAATTTTAACAGAACGAAATTCATTGAATAAATTTATGCATTAAACTAACAAACATAAATTGTGTTAGAAAAGCAGTCTCTGGCGGTCCCTCAATTATATACACACACACAAGTACATGTGTGTGCTTGTGTTTGCAAGTGTATACATATATATATATAGTGGGGCGTTCATATGTGTATGTGAGTATATATATATATATATATATATATATATATATATATATATATATATATGCATAAACATATACATAGGAAAAATATTTTAAATATATGGGGGTTAATTGAAGTAAACCATCATATTTTGTTGTTTTTCAGTACAACAATACAGCTAAACGAATATATTGACTTTATACAGGCATAAAAAATAAAATAATTTATAGAAAACGGGAAAATAAATGGGAAAATTATGAGTAATTTAATTTGCCTCTATATTGAAATGTATCAGAGAAATAAAATACTGCACCATTTCATAATAAATTACCAGTCACAGAGCCTGTGTCATCTGGAAGCAATAGATGCCAAATCTGACACAAATTACACAATTGCACCTTTCAAAACAACAGAAGCATTAGGTAATATTAGCATTGTAAAAGAAAAACGCTATTCACCTCAGTTTGTGAACGTCTTTAAATCAGTCCAGCATAATGTTATCTAAACCATATCCGAAATCCGAAAATAAATTTCATTTCAAATATCTGGGCATCGAAGGGCAGACGTTTCTTGCTAATCAAAGACTGTTAGAATTAATGATATTAATGCTCTTCTTGGATGTTAATGACATTGTATGTCTTGAATTAGTAATAGAAGCGGGAAGAGAATACCATGATATCGATGGTTTTAGAAACAAGGTCACAGCATAGGAATTAATAACGTGCTTAGGCTCTAGAATGAAGTTAGGAGTAGAAAAGTCAGCAGAAAGAGCCTTTGTCAGTTACTGCATGCGGTGTGTCGGTGGGTGATCGTATACCAACCTGTCGGGTGACCAATTCTCGATGCGGTCTTTAACGTAGGCGAAAAATTTATATTTATTAATTTATAAATTTGTAAAAAATACCTGATTTGCTGCATTTTAGGTAGTTGTAATCTCCAAAATCATGCATGTTCACTTGGACGAAAAAAAGTCACTAATTTATGACATATATCAGGTTCGTTACAACACTGATCGTCTCTACAGGATCGATTGAATTAGATCTCAGAAATTTCTGGAAGTAAACCTACACATATTTTTTTTCAGAAATTGGATACATTGCATAATGTTGGGATTGATATGCTGTGAATCGCAAGAGAAGTTTCTTTCTCTGGGTATGCCGTCCATTTTTATTTAGATTGTGAGTTCAAAGATGAACAGGAAAAAACAATGCTAACGATAACAACATAATTGCAGTTGCTCTTATGCAATTTAAATTTATGCGCATACAGACACATGTATTTTTGCTTGTGAATCTATCCATCTAACTCGCTATATCTATCTGCTTGTCTTTCTATGTATTTACATATATATATATATATATATATATATATATATATATATATACATATGCATCAGAGAAAAGCGTTAGTCGAATATGAGGCATAACAAAAGATGGCATAAATGAAAAGGGAACTGGAAATCGTGCAATAGACTACATTAGCTTACAGCTGTTCTTTCTATAACATGCTTATATTGCGTTACATATCCGAAGCTCCGACAAAGCTATACGTTCATATACAAACCCTCGACTATGTATGCGTTGCAATTAATGGCAGATAGAGCGGAAAGATAATGTAGTCAATTGCATAATGTCTTGTTCACTTGTCTTTTCTATAATGTCATGTATATCTGTATTTACCTATTTATATAACTATCTCTCTATCTATGTGTCTATATGTTTGTCTATTCATCTATCTATATATTTATCTATCCATATACATACACACACATTATGCACGCGTGCACATACAGAAGCACAGGCATTGTACTAACAGGGGACTGACACTTAGGGAGACAGGAAGGAGCCTTTAACTTATGCAGCCTAAGTTTATTCTGCGGTAAGGATAGATGAGGAGAGAGCAAACGGATTTTAAACGTGAAAAATTAAACTACCAATCCACTTTTTGCACAATTGTTTAGCGGGGCACCACTTAGTAAACTGCCTTTTAAAATCTTTGCCCTGCAGATAAAACACTGAAAATTCTCATTCATTGTTGAAACTGAACATCGTATGCATCGACCGCAACAATGTGGAGAAATGAGTTATGCCTAATTGAAAAAAAAACATGATTTGTGCACATGTGGGTTTTTATGCGTGCGTGAAAACAGAACACCTGCAAAATTCGATTTCAAAAATTACAAAAACCGTTGCAGAAATCAGGACGTATTGTGAAAATTTAATTAGAATGGTTATGAAATATTTCTGTTTCCTTGGGAGAGAATATTAAAAATAGGATTTTGTTTCCTTAATTTTTTCTTACAATTATTTTTCTTCTTGCATA
>NC_042999.1:39685294-39705294 GCF_006345805.1 Octopus sinensis | reverse complement strand
TAATAAGCTACAAAAAATGCAGTGAATACAGATGGCTCGTACTCGTCAGCCGAAAAAATATCAGAGAATTCCCAAACATCAAAAGGGGTAGATATAAAAGAGGTAGGATTAACTGCATTGAAGACAGTTCGATTCATGGAGATCTGATGAAAGGTTTTAAACCTATAGAATTTATGCATGTCTACATATAGCTCATATTGGATATTTGATCAAGTTGTATGAAGAAATTTTCGGATACAGTCATGCAAAATTTCTGAAAATCCGAGTAAGAGGCAAAGTGACTGCCACATCATGTAGAGGAAAGTCTGAGTAAAAACATAGTGACTGTCATGTCGTGTAGAAGAATAATAGATTGTTATTGAAATTAACAAGAATCGCAGATAAGTTCGATTTTTTTGGAGATCTGATGAAAAAGTCTTGAACTTACAAAATGTGTGTATGTCCTTATAGTTCGTAATACAGTTTTGTGGAGGGATTTAAGGTACAATCATGCGAAAATATCAGGGAGTCCGAATGAGAAGCAAAAATGACAGCCTTATATTGTAGTGGTTCAGATAGTTAATGAAATATTCAAGAATCACAGAAATATATATATATATATTTATATATATATATATATATATATATATATATATATATATATATATATATATATATATATATTATATATATATATATATATATATTATATATATATACAAGAAGCATTGTTTTCTAAGCCGATTTTATATAAGTATCATTTAATGTAAATAAAATAACTTTAAAGTATAATGAAATCATATTGTCGATCGAGCTTCGCCATATTTCATTAGATATAGACATTCACTCACACCTTAAGATACTTTTTATGTCCACATTATGTTTCTATATTATATGTGTGTGCGTGTGTGTGTGTGCATAAACTTACATATACAAACAATTTGCGATAGTTTGTCCTCTTGCATTTCCTAATATTTCACTTTATGTAGATGTATAACATCATTTGATAAAACATTCCTTTGCAACCCTGGGTATATCGTTTTTAATAGCTATCCACTTTTCCTATTAGCTCGGAAATACCATGTTGTGCATGCACAAGAACATTTCTCATCCAGCAAATGTAAGAGGCTACAGTATATATTTGTCACTACCACACGAATTTGTACATCGCATGCCAACATCATATTATGTAGTTTTTATTCGAAGGGACAATACCCTGTTAAGAAAGACACATGCAAGGGAGTGCTTTTCTTAAAATTCCTACTTACTGAAATTTATTTTGTGACACTTAGATTTTAAGTTTTGGTTCCATGTGATTCTATTACTAAGCCTTCAAATAAAACGTCTATTAAACTACTTTTTCTTTCACACACTCTTTATCGAAATGTGTGTGTGAGTGTATGCGTGTAAGTGTTCGTGCGTAGGTGACTGAGTGTGCTTGTACATATATTTGCTACATATGTGGCAAATTCTGTCTGTCCGTGTTTATGGAGTTGTTAGCTAACTCTTCCTACATCGTTCGATCGATTTTGATGACACTTAACACGTGAGTAGTACTCATGTTGTAAACCACATGGCATACTCAGATTGTTGAAATATCTCGATAATAGGGCCACTAGAAAGGTTCCGAATATATATATATATATTCTTTTAAGAACGAAGGGAAATAACCCATTTGCCCCTGGAAGGGATCCGTATATATACCCAAGTGAAATAACCTATTCATTTTCCTAAATTGTTTGGTATAAATCAAATTGAGTATGCTTATTTTATAGTATTTGAACTGTTAGAGGTATTTTGGCAATTTATCCAGTACAACCATTAAACAAGAAAATAGCATTTTCCTAAAAATTGATCCACTTATTTCGCTTAGTGATTAATTCACGAATATACCAACACTAGCGCCGCTGATGGTAATATTCTCTAGGAAAGCACAAAGGCATTTTCAGAGTTATTGACTTTGAATTGGTATTATCTCATAATTGATTTGCCTGTTATTACGTAACATGCCTCACGATTTTAGTATACATACCTTATTAATATTTCCTCCCATGTTGTATATACTTTAGAAACGTATTAAAACCCTTTTCGGGAATACTTTGTTCGAATTCTTACTATCGGGTTACTAATTTCATGTCATATAACTAACTTCACAATTTTGGTATTCATAAAAGTTCGATATTCCCTGTAAACGCACAAGAACCGTTTTAAGGACTACATACTTTGTATTATTGTTATTGGATTAGCGAAAAAGTTATGAGAACGGAACCAAGGGATAAGCCTCGCTTTCCCGGGAAATACCAAGTACGTTATATAGTACATACATACTCACACACACACACACATACACACACACACATATATATATATATATATATATACTTCTACTTTTACTTTCTTCAGTCATTTGACTGAGGGGATGATGGAACACCAGCTTATGGAATTTCAGTCTACAAAATTGATCCCAGATCTTATTCTGTTTAAGCCTAGTACTTATTCTATTAATATTTAGTTATGGGTGCGTTAACACACCAACATTGATTATCAAGCGATGGTGGAAGACAAACAACGACACAAACAAACAATTATATATATATATATATATATATATATAGAGAGAGAGAGAGAGAGAGAAAGACGTGCTTCTTTCGGTTTCCGTCTGCCAAATCCACTCACAAGGATGTCGTCGGCCCAAGTTGCCACGCATTGGGAATGAAACCGGAACCATGTGGTTTAAAAGCAAGCGTCGTACCACAGAGCCATGCCTGCGCCTCCACACGCACATACATATATGCGTGTTTGTATGTAAATATATATATATATATATATATATATAATATATATATATATATATATATATATATATAATATATATATATATATATATAATATATATATATATATATGTAAGTATATATGTATGAGCATTAGATCAGCGAAATTGTGAAATTACCCTTTCAAAATTATACAGCATCTGCAATATTGCTTTTTGGTGTCTTAAATATTGTAGTCAATTTTGTGTCAAAAATATTTGACGCATCCAATATTTTAAAGGAACAAATCACTATGATTTCAATGGACTTGTCGTGTTTCAGTGATAGTTTTCATTGCTTTCCATTATTTCCTGTATTTTTTTTTTGCTAAACCACATTTTGCTTAAAGTAGATTCATAAATATTAGATTAAAACTGGAATTTTAAATCAAATTGAACACGAACCAGAAAACGAGACGTAACAAATTTGGGATAAAAACATTTTGGAAAACAACAAAAATCAAATCAACTAAAATAATTTTCAAAAGATAGAAACCATGTAAACAGATAAATTCGATTGACAGGCGTTTATAGTACACATGACATTTTTCAGTGTTACATTGGTAATATGATTATTCTTTTAATGTTCCTATAGTTTTGCAGACAATAAGAATCTAAAATGACTAGACACTTGATATTTTTTTCAACAAAGTATGACAGGATTTGTGCAGAAATAGTTTGATATATCGAGAAACACGACTGACCACCTAGTGAGCCACAGAATCTCATCTCTTACTTCTCTTTCATCCTTTCTTTTTCAAAATCAATATTGATGAAGAATTTTTGGTATATAAAAACCCATACTTGTCCTTTCATTCTTGCCTTTATTCGACTTCAGCGAAGTCACACGTGCAAACCGTTTCAATAAAGTACGCTCACGTAAGCAAAATTGCACGCACAGTCCATCAACACACACACACACACACACACACACACACACACACCACACACACACACACACACACATTCAGCGTTGCATATGCTATAAATTTCCAACTAATGTGAAGGTAATGCAAAAGCAAAACTTATTTCGTCGTGTATTCTGACTTAATATTACCATCACTATCAGGGATTTTGAAATGCACACTGCCACAATCTAAACTATTAGGTTATATTGAAATATTCATTCACGAGTGCACACCCACAGACGCACACTTACACACATTGTATATATATACGAGGGACGTTCAATAAGTAATGCCTCTGAACCACTTGCAGTTGTTTGATCTAGCTGTGCAATCATGTGCAATCATTTATATCTCTATAGAGTAAGTGGCAAATTACAGCTCTGAATTAATTGTGGTTTCTGATTTACAGGTGTTTGAACCGAGTCAAGTGTGAAATGGAGCCTGTAGAGTGTCGAGCAGTGATCAGGTTTTTGTATTTGAAAGGACGCACACCACGGGAGACTTTTGATGAAATGAAAGTAACTTATGGTGATGATGCCCCATCATATGTCCTTGTAAAACGCTGGCATCGTGAATTCAAACATGGTCGGAACTCTGTGGAAACAGCTCCCAGATCTGGTCGCCCCCTTCTGCCATTGATGAGGCATCTGTCCGTCAAGTTGAGGCTGCCATTTTGGAAGATCGACGCATAATTATTCGCCAAATAGTCCATGAGGTCAAGATTAGTACCGGATCTGTGGAAACTATCATTCATGACCATTTGCATATGCAAAAGGTGTCTCCCAGACGGATTCCCAGGTTGCTCACGCCTTTCCAGAAGCAAGAACGCGTCGAGTGCTCGAGGGTAAATTTGGAGATGTGCCAAGAAGATGAGTCAAACTTTTTCAAAAGACTGATTACACAGGATGAAACCTGGGTCCATCACGATGATCCAGAGACCAAAGTCCAGTCAAAATGCAGTGGAAGCACCGTGACTCCCCTCCTCCAAAGTAGGCAAGGGTGCAGCCCTCCGCTGGCAAGGTCATGCTCACAGTCTTCTGGGACCAGGACGGAGTAGTGATGACAAATTTCCTGGCAAAGGGTACCACAATTGCAGGAGCCTATTATGCTTCCTTTTGAGGAAATTAAGAGAAGTTATGAAAATCAAGAGCCGGGGCAAGATCAGCAAAGGCATCCTCCTCCTGCAGGACAACGCTCCGGTCCACAACTCGCTTATCGCCAGATCAGAAGCACAGGCGTATGACTATGAACTCCTGCCCATCCCCCCTACTTTCCTGACCTTGCACCCTCTGATTTTCACCTCTTCCCAATCATGAAGCTGTTTTTGAAAGGAAAGCGTTTCCCAGATGATGCAGCCTTGATTTCTGAAGTCACGTTGAGGTTGGAGGACCAAGCTGGGTTCTTCTACAAAAACGGTCGCCAGAGCCGCATCAAACGATGGGAGAAATGCGTATCTCTGGGTGGTTCCTATGTAGAAAAAGACTAATAACTGTGCCAAGTTTCGTTGCTCTACTGCTATGGGAAGTGGGTCAGGGGCATTACTTATTGGACGCCCCTCGTATATATATATATATATATATATATATATATATATATATACATGTTAAATCGCTAGCCACTACACATTCTTTATTTTCTCCCCTTGTTTCTTTCTGTGTCCCGTTCTGTGGAAGAGCGTAGACTCCAAATGTTAAGGACTTTTTCACTTCCCGAGCGTTATACGAATACATCTGTTTGTTGTCTATAGCACATGTATTCGTTTTTGGGGGGTTGGGGGTGAATTCTCCCTATATAAATATATATATATATATATATATATATATATATATACATCTATGTATGTATGTACATATGTATACACGCATACAGATAGATAGATAGATAGATAGATAGATAGATAGATAGATAGATAGATAGATAGATAGATAGATAGATAGATAGATAGATAGATAGATAGATGATAGATAGATAGATAGTAGATAGATAGATAGATAGATAGATAGATAGATAGATAGATAGATAGATAGATAGATAGATAGATAGATAGATAGATGAAAACATACAAACATACAAACAGCGAGAGGTGGGGAGACAGTGTGGAGAGAGGGATCAGGAATGATGTTAAAATTGGGATTACAGGTAAAGGTTCATCCCAGCTCTAGCATTAGCCAATACACGTCTATATGTTGCACGTTCCTACAAATTATATTGGTACAATTTATTCCACACTTGCTATATAAACGTATATATACACAAACATACATATATACATACATATATGCATACATACATTCATTCATACATACATGCATACAAAACATATTTTCGTAAATATTCTCCAATACTCTGTCACAAAAATTAAGAAAGAAACTAGACATCATTCTCTTCACAATATCGGAAACGACAATAGCCAGATATGAGGTGCAGACAAGGTAAGCAGAATCAGAATCAAACTCCCTTTTGCAATAAATATGCCAACAACTGAGGCAAAAGCACATACGGGATTGGTGACGTGAAACGGCCCAAAGTGACTAAATCAGAAAGACCACAGTGGTGCTGATTCCCGCCGCATAGCTAAAACAAACAAATAAGTAGAGTATACATACACACACACACATATACATACTTATGCATATGTCTATATATATATATATATATATATAGGTGAGAAAGTTGGTGTGTGAAAGCACGTGGTTGGATATATAGAAAATAGAAAAGAGTGAAAAAACTACACAAGGCTTGTTTTATAAGGTTAAAGAATATATTTAAGTCGTTATGTTAGAAGAATGTTATAAAAATTTTTCATATAATAACATAGTTTTTGAAGAAATTACCGGTTTCGTGTTAACTTTTCAAATTTCTCAAATGTCCTTACCTACATCGTGTCATGTTTTCGTTATGCAGTGCAAAGAAGAGTTCCAGGCAGGGGGAGGTAATAAGCGATTTCTTCCGGTATAAGGGAGATAATCGCTTTATATTTATTTTCCCTTATTTAATGGGATGGGTTTCTCTGTATGAGAATGTTAGAATGGTTAAGTTCTGGCTTATATTTTTCAATGAAGAATGTTTCCTTGTTTAATCTAATTTGTGTTGGTGTTCCAATAGCACATTGATAGGATGGAAATATTAAATATTGTGGTAGTAGTTGCTTTGCGCATTTCTCAATATGCTCACTAAATGGTATCATTCTGTATTCTGGGAATGCAATCTGTTGTCGATGCAGAGTGCATCTACGTCTGAGCGATAATCCCGTGGACCCCACGTAGTTTTGGTAGCAGTCCGAACAACTTATGACATAAATTATGTTTTCAGAAGCACAAGTAAAATTAGATCTGATTTTGAATTTTTGTCCCTCTTTGAAAAGGAATTCTGATCCTTCTAGACGGTTTGGGTATGTTGCGCAGTTTGGTCTACCACATTTTTTTACTTTTGCATCCGTAATTTCAGAAAACAATTTTGCCTTTATGGGAACCTTTTTAAGTGATTTAGGTTGTTTGTAGCTTTTAATGAGTTTATGCATGTTTAGAATTTCCTTTAATTTGGTGTCCTTATGAAGTATTGGTAAATTCTGGGTGATGATGATGAAGGCTTCTTTGTTTCTAGGGTTGCATGTGGTTGTATGTGGAAATGTGAACACAGAATGTAAGGAAGGACGGAATGACGCTAAGCATTTTGCTCTCCTATTTCAACGTTCCAATAATAATACACTGGTATTAGTTTGGAATATCACCGCAAATGTTTCAAATGTATGTTAGCTTGTAAGAATAATTCCGCATGTGATTATATATGCATACATACACAAGCAAACACATACAAACACACACATACACGTTCATACATATATGTATGTATATTCATAACACACACACAGGCATATATCCATTTCTATGTATGTGCATGTGTGTAAATTTTTGGATGCAGATAAATGTCAGGTTTACTTTCAAAATCATTCTATCAAACGCTTCTCAATTTGTTTAAACAGGAATTATGTGTTTGGTTTTAGTTTTCTTATTACATTTTATGCTCTTCACCGGTTTATGGTTTTAATGCCCTGTGTATTCTATTTTTCTAAGTCATATTCAGTTTTATTTCAATTTTATTTTTAATCTAATATTTATAAATCTACTTTTTGGAAGCTGGTAGTTATGGAAATTTGAAGGTAATAACTAATGAAAATCTTTGCAGAACAATTCCACGACATATTTTCTTAAAATCTACTCTTTTCAAAATTAAACGGAAGCAATTTTGCACGTCAGAGAATCAACACAGAACTAACTACTAATTATATATATATGTATGTATATATACATATAGATACATATATTTATATATATATATATATATATATATATATATATATATATTATATATATATATATGCATATGTTTGTATGAATACTTGTATTGATGTATAATACTTCTTTCTATATATATATATATATTATATATATATATATATATATATATATATATATATGCATATATATATTTGTGTATATATTTGTATGTCTGTTTGACATATATATATATATATATATGCATATATGCATATTCATCTGTTTTAGTCATTTGACTGCGGAGCACCTCCTTTGGTCGAACAAATCGACCCCAGGACTTGTTCTTTGTAAGCGTATTATGTATCATATCGGTGTATTTTGTCGAACCGCTATGTTACGGTGACGTAAACACACCAGCATCCTTTGTCAAAAGATGGTGGGAGTCAAACATACATACAAACATATACACAAATATACACACACACACTCACACACACACACACACACATATATATATATATATATATATATATATGCGTGTGTGTGTGTATGTGTGGAGGCGTATTTATGAGCGAAACACCTAAGCTCCACGTGAATCCGGCAGAAGGTAATCGCAAACGTGCTGATTCTTTCGCTACAGCTCACCTGCGACGGACCAGAGTCCCGTCCGGGTGGAGATCCTATATGCCAAGGAAACCGAGAAACCGGCCCAATGAGCCAGGCGTGGCTCGAGAAGGAACTATATATATATATATATATATACTATGGCCTTCTTTCACTTTCCCCTCTAACAAATGCGGTCACATGCCTTTGGTCGGCGCGAGGCTATAGTAGAAGACACTTGCCTAAGATACCACGCATTGGACTGAACCCGGAACCTTGTGGCTGGTAAGCAAGTTACTTACCACACAGCCATGCCTGTGCCTATGGAAGTTTTCAAGATCTTTTGCAATTTCTGGAAGATATTTGAAACCGCCACTTATGTGTTGTAGTACTTCTCAACACCCATGCATACAGGGCCACCGATATATATATATATATATATATATATATATATATATTATATATATATATATATATATATATATATATATATCTATATATATATATATTTGAATGTATAGACATACATGTACATATGTGCGTATTGCTTGTATGTATTCCTATATATATATATATATATATATATATATGCATTTATCTGTGCGTTGTTTTGTTGGTGTTTTTGTGGGTAGATGTATCACAGTAAGGATAATCTCTACTTTTTGAAAAGAATTTACTAAAAGAACTTTTAAATAAAAGTAAAATGTAAATCTAATGAGATCTTGTTTTTGGTTTCAAATTGAGGTAGTTTTAATTCTTGAAATAATTAATGCCAATCTGATAATATTAATCTAAATATACTTATAGAATATATTTTGAAGATTTTAGTAAATTTTGGAAGAACGGTGGACAGGTAATTGCAGTTAGCGTAACGGATATATAATATCTCTCTATATATAAACGGCAGTTTGTCTGTCTACGTGTCTGTGTGTCTGTTAGGTTGTACCCTCACCCTGACCACGGCTTTCGACCGATTCTGATCAAACTTGACACACACATAGCCCAATGTCATAATTCAAAACTAACGCAGCGAAACGTTTGAAAAGTTCCCCCAGTTCTGAAAAAAATCGATAAATTCGACATGGGGTCGAGAATCAGAAACACAAACCACAGACTCTCTAGGGGACGCAACTTGACCTTTTTAACTCTCAAAAAAAAATTTACCATCATTTTCTTTCCATTTTTTTGCTATTTTTTGGCTATAACTCTCTAAAAAATGCTTTATAGTTATTTCCCTTACAAACCCGAGCAACGCCGGGCGATACTGCTAGTTGTGGATATAAAAGGATCCTTACCAGAATATAGTGTTACGAAACTATGTATGTGATGGTGCAAACGAGTACATTATGGTGACTATATAGATTATTCAGTCGCAAGCTACTGATACATTAAATCTATGAGTATATATATCAAGAAAAATATTACAAGAACAAAATAAGAATTTCCATTAAATCATATTTTACTGAATTAGTTGAACGGTTAGTAACAGAATTAATTCAATAATTACTTAGATAAATTTATAAAAGTAGCAAAAACACTAGCACTCATGTATTTCTATAGTATAAAATTCATTCGTAAATTAATAACATAGTAATACACACACACACACACTTCACACACACACACACACACATATATATATATATATGTGCGTGTGTGTGTATATACATGTATATATATGTATATATATGTATATGTATATATATGTATGTATGTATATATATATACATATACATACATATATATATATATATATATATATTATATATATATATATATATATATATATATAATATTTAATTAGTTACGAAACCATGCAAATGTTATAGGATAACGAAGACAAGCTTGAGGGAATTAAGGGAATGGGAAAGAATTTACATAGTAACTTGAGAAGTTAGATTTTTAAACTATGTGATGCGAATGTAATGATGACGAATAAGAGTCTATAATTGAAATCAGAGAAATTAGTTTGTAAATTAATATATATAAAATACGGCAAGAGAAGATGTAAGCCACATTAAAACTGGAATATTAGTGCAACCATAATAATGCTACCATTTCGAGTAATTAATTAAACTTTTCCTGTTCTGAGTATTCAAACACAATATGACAAGTATTTTAACGTACATGTCTCTGATTATCGTCACGTTGTGTCATTCCCAAAAGTTTAAACGATTTGTAGTCCCCAGTAAAAATCCTAATTTTGCTGAATATTGTCTTCTGTATTAAAGCGGCGAACTGGCAAAATCGTAAGTACGACGGGCAATATGCTCATCGGAATTTGCTCCGTTCTGTGTTCAAAATTCTTGCGAGGTCGATTTTTTTCCTTTTCCCTTTCAGAGCTAATAAAATAAGAACCAATTTTGAACTGGGGTCGATGAAACTGCTGCCCTTATGACAAAATTTGAAACTAATAGTGTTTCGTGTGTTGTCATGTATATTGTTAGGTGCAAATATATAATTTAATTTCTAAATATTAGCGTCCACTAGCAAAGCATTGATACGTTTGTAGCGATTTTTAAACATATAGGAAAATATATTAAATCAAAATTGCTGATAGTTAAAGTGTATTTGGATATACTGTTCAGATATGTTATGTATAGTAATGCCACGAATTCTTTCTTTGCATTGATTTGTAGATTTGTTTCGTTTTTCTTCAGTGATTATTCACTAGAAGTAAATACTCTTACCGTAAAATTAAGAGCATTACAGGAATCTCATTGTGGCTCTGTTAATATTTTGTATTATTTATATGTGACGTCACTATTAGGAAATCCTTGCAGTGATGTTGAAGGGCAAATTAAAAAAAAAAATTCGTTTCATTTTCTCTATGTTGAATTTATAGATTTGCATTTCATGTACAAGCAAACAGTCTGACATCATACCAGAAACAGATAAGAAGCCAATAAACCTTGTACTGGCAAACAGTATAGACGTGATGATCAAACGTTAATCACAAGACGCACGGTGTGTGTATAAGCACTATTTGGTGCTGCTTTCATATTCTCTTCTATTGGTTGTTTTACTCGAAGGAGATATTTGCGAAGTGTTATATTACCCTTGAATACCATCCTGATGACATATGGACCGCATATCATTTGTATCTTTTTCGAGTGGCTTTTCATATGAGTGTCATCCAGTGAAGGTTGGCTAGCGGTATACGGATGTCATGAACCCATGCTTAGTTCATGTTATTAATAAATCTAGGAACGCTAGCTGATTGCCCTTTTCATTTTCCATTCTGCACTGTATGGGTGGCTTTACTGAGTTCATATGAGTTAGCAGTACTTGGACATTTTCTTCGTGGAACCAGAGTATAAAGCTGTCATCAATGTATGGAAGCCATTGTGCTTGCTTTAGTGATATTGATCTTAAAGACAAATTCCCAAATTTATTACTTGTATAAATTGGCTATTATTGATCATAGTGGGAGTAGTGGCCAAAGTAAACACAAATAGTGAGCGGTATTGCACAGGGCATTATCTTGGGACCACTGCTTTTCATAGTGGCCGTCTCAGATATGTCTTCAGCTGCTCGAATAGCCACCCTTGCTAGCTACACAGACGATAGGAAAGTTTCGCAGAAAATACAGAAGCCCAGCGATTTGCACAACTGCAGCATGGTTTGGACTCAAATTACAGATGGGCTGAGGACTATAATATGAAGTTTAATGGTGGAAAATTCCGAGCTCTGCGTTACCAGCATCCAAAACTGAATATAAAGCTCACAGGGCACACTGGTCCACAGGGGATTACAATCCAAGGGCGTAAATAAGTGAGGTACCTGGGTATAGATATGATTGTTGAGACTTTCTTCCGAGTGCACATTACCAGGAAGGCGACAAAGCGCAGACAACTGGCTGGCTAGATCTTGAACACGATTAGAACCAGAGAGAAGGAACCCATGATGGTCCGCCGGAGGACATTCGTCCTCAGCCGCCTGGATTACTACTCCCAGCTATGGTCATCCAACAGTGTAAGATTAACAGCGGACCATGAAGCTATCCAGCAAAGCTTCACAAAGAAGATCGTCTTATTGCAACAGCTCAGCTACTGCGAAAGGTTGAAACAGCTAAGGCTCTACTCACTGGAGCGAAGGTGGAAGAGGTATGCAGTAATATACATTTGGAAGATCCTAGCAAAAATTGTTCCACATTTTCACATTGAAAGTTACACAAATGCCAGAATCTCGGCAATGCCATCGTACTTGAGGACCAGTTACTGGAACAGCCTGGGTTTCATGGGCCCACAGCATTTTAATATTTTCCAAAAGAGGCTGAGGAACCTACACACGGAAGAAGGGGAGATAATAAAGTAGTGGTGATCCCAAAACTAAGGTGTGCGTGCCCGTGTATGTGAGAGCGTGTCTGTGTGTGGGAGGGGGCTGGTAACCATGTGTATGTGTGTGGACGATGGTGTAGATGCAGGGAAGTAGTCAGTACTAATGTGTGAGCTGGTGTAGGTGCTTGGAAGTAGTCACTGCTAGTGTGTGCGGGGTGGTGTGATGTTGTATGGTGTGGTATGGTGGTGTGTGGAGCGGTGGTGAGTGGTGGATTGGTGTGGTGATGTGTGGTCTGGTGGGTTGGGGTGTGGGATAGGCGAGAGTATGGAAAGCAAGGATGGCGTCTAAGAGATGGGCTGGGGTGGAATTTATAGAGATGGTTGGTTTGGAATGTTTCGGGGTGAGTAATGAGGGCGGGAGTGACAATGAAGAGAGAATGTGGGTAGGATTGAAGAGAAGAAGTAGGTGCCAGAGCAAGAGTGGAGAGGTGGGTAGGAGCAAGTAGGTGTGAGAGGAAGTGAGGAGAGAGGATGAGGGTTAGATTAAGAGGGAATGTGATTTGTGCCCGAGTGAGGCAAAGGAGCGAAGAGAGAATATTAATCTATGTTCACGGCGAAGACGGGTGTCCGGATGGCCCCTGTGTAAGGACAATTCGAATGCAGATAGGTGTGGTAAAGAATGAATGGTAGAGCGGAAATGGTGTGAGACCGGGATGTCTTTGACGAGTCTAATGTCTCGGAAGTGTTCCGTGAACCCGTCAGTTTGACTGCTGTATAGAGAAGGACAGCGAGAGGAGTGTAACGTTGCAGAGGTAAGGGCAAGAGCGGCGGTGTGGGCGTGAGGAGAGATATATGCATAAATATATATATATATATATATATATATATATATATATATATATATATAATATATGTATATATATATATTATATATATATATATATGGTGTGTGTGTATGTGTGAATGTGTGTACTTATGTGTGTATTATGTACATATGTGTATGTATATATGTTTGCAAGCATGTATGTTTTCTTGAATGAATGCATATGAAGAAGAATGCATATATGAATGTGTACCTACACACACATTGGGATTCGCTTCTACAGAATACATATACACATACATACATACATACATACATACATACATACATACATACATACATACATACATACATACATACATACATACACAGAGAAAGCCTGCTATACAAAAAGCGTAAGATCGTGTACATGCAGTGATTGATGTGAATATAACGAAAAATGTAATTGAGGAGTATTTTGAAATTCTATACTTATTCACTTACGTTGTTGAAAAACATAGAAAGCTCGCGACATAGTCAGTCTGTCTGGTGTCTTTATCTGGTGTCTTTACAGCTGTATATCTAACAGAGCTATTTATCAAATTTCTTAAGAACTCTCATGATACCGTTCGTGTGATTACGATTATGTTTATGCCTGCTGGGGTGCAGGTTTGCATAGGTGAGTGGGGTGATTGTTTATGAATGTATATAAAAGTGTTAGTACTTGAAAATGAAAATTTATACATATCTACAACATGTATTAGGTTTATACGTATGCAATCGGTCATATGGACGCCCACGCCCACACGCACACACACATAAATATATATATATATATATATATATATATATATATATACAGAATGATAAAGTGCAAAATTCATTTTCTTTGAACATATCAACTGAATTTTATGAATATTAATGTCTGCAGGCGTGCATTGAGATATGTAAACACGTGCGCGCGGAAGTAATATATGTATATGTGGTTATACATACATACATACATACATACATATATATTATATATATATATATACTATAGATATATTTTAATATATATATATATATATATATATAATATATATATATATATATATATATTATATATATATATATATATATATATAATATAAATATATATGCCTGTGTGTGTGTTTAGGAAATAGTAGCACAACATGGCAACACTGTTTGCTGAAAATAGCAGTCGATAAGCTTACGAACCGATGTGTGCGGGCAGCGAACTTTATAAATTTCGTCTTGCCTCTAGGAAGAATGCTGGATAAATGGACAACCTAGAATGGATAAACTGGTAGTCGAGTTTCGGACTTTGAGAATACGTCTCTTATCGTAAATCTGGTTAGTCGTATCCAGTTAGGTTCACCGGGGACGGAATTTAAAATATCTGCTACATCAATGCCATTATATTCGGCTGACACGCCGTAAAAAGAACTTAGATCAGTGACAGAGTTTTATATAAAAATCATGAAAATTATTGCAAAACAATACAAGAATTTTCCATCTAAATAAAGCAACGTAAAGATGGAAACATCAATAGGAATTAGTGGCACAACAAGGCACCATTGTTTGCTAAAAATACCAGTCGATACCCTGCGACGCTACGTAAAGCTTCACTGAATGTATAGAGGCAAATATGTGTGCGGGCTGCGAACACAAAATATTTTCGTCTTATCTCGAGGAATAAGGCCGGATAAATGAACAACCTTGAATGGATAGCTTAGTCTCCTGGAAATTCTGAAACTC
Source organism: Octopus sinensis (assembly GCF_006345805.1). NCBI lineage: Eukaryota > Metazoa > Mollusca > Cephalopoda > Octopoda > Octopodidae > Octopus > Octopus sinensis. Next base: position 39,689,872 of record NC_042999.1, on the reverse strand, counting down.
GAGTACGAGGTTATTCATTTTATATATATACATATACATACATATATATATACACATATATATACATATATATAAACATATATATATATACACACACACACACACACACATATATATATATATATATATATATATATATATATATATATATATATATATATATATATATATCACCATGATCACCATGACCGACCAGGCTATCAGATGTTGCTACACATCACTGGTCACAATGCCCTTTGCATTGTTTTAGCTGGCTAAGCGAGCAGGCCAACAGAAGAAAGAGTGAGAGAAAGTTGTGGCGAAAGAGTACAGCAGGGACCGCCACCACCCCCTGCCGGAGCCACGTGGATCTTTAGGTGTTTTCGCTCAATAAACACTCACAACGCTCGGTCTGGGAATCGAAACCACGAGCCTACGACCGCGAGTCCGCTGCTCTAACTACTCGGCCGTTGCGCCTCCATATATATATATATAATCTTCTATTACACTCCCCATGCCATGCTGGAACACCTCCTTAAGGGGGTTCTTTTCATCGAAGAAATTGATCACAGGACATCTTTTTTAAAGCTTATTACCACTTCTATCTGTTTCTTCGTAGAACCGCTTAGCTATGGAGACATAAACACCCGAAAAATCTGATGTCAAGTGATGAATGGGGGACAAACACAAATACAAACACACACACACACATATCGTCTATTCTATCGTGTATCTGGATGTTTTGTTGTCCCACTTTTGTCCGGATGTTTTGCGTTCTTGTCCCATTTTGTATTTTTTTATATATACATATACATACAGACAGACATACCTACATGCATACATATACGCAGTCACATGTACAGAACGCTATGTTATCGGATGGACTCTTTTCCACCGAAAACTAAAATCTGCACCTTAGGGGCGAATCGTCCAGAAGAATGTTGTGATCTCAGCCGCTTAGATGGTCATAAAACTGTGCAGATGGTCTGATGAGTTCTAGTATACGAGAAACAAATTTATCATGCATATAACTCTATATATATTTATATCTCCTAATCTATACAATTACGCGTGTATGACAATTTGTATATATATATATATATATGGACATGCCTTTATGCACACATACACCCCCACTCTTCTGCGCAGTCTCCTTGTTTAATTCGGTGAATGCTGCCATAAACGTGGCTTTATTTCTTCTTTGGTGTTACAAGGATTTTTATTGGTCTCTCCCACTCTTAACTGCGCCCCTCACATAATAATCGAGGGTTTGCTGACTAGAGAGTTAGGTGGCCAGATGTTAAGGATGAATGTGATCGCGGAAGCTGTCTGGCAACTATGACAGTTTTCTCCCGCTTATGTGGCATAGTGCAGAGTTTTGTTGCCAGATATAGTGTCTTTCAGTAGCCACCCTTCTCACCAAGTGCAGCACTACCTCTACAAAGCATTTGATATAGGCATCTGTCTTGATGTTTTGGTCATGTCGGAAAATGAATTGAGGCCTAAAATCGCCATCATTAGTACCCAAACAACATGGTGTTGGTTGGATATTTGATTTTATCAATCTCGTTACATGCACTGTCCTCAGATTTACACCCAGATACTGAAATACTTGTATTGTAGCTTCATGCGTGAAATCCAAGCAGTACAGCATATCGTTTCCAAGTTTCTGGTAGAGGAAATTGCGTCATGGTGCCGTTTTCCCAGAGACGGTGGTCAACTGGCCAGCTGACTCTATCATTACTGTGTAATCGACAAAATTACTCACAAAGAATGCGCATGCGCAAAAATAATATATATAGAAGTATGTATGTATGTATATATATATATATATATGTATATATATATATATGTATCTCTCTCTCTCTCTCTCTCTCTATATATATATTATATATATATATATATGTGTGTGTGTGTGTGTGTGTATGTATGTATGTATGTATGTATATATATATATAACACATAAATAAGAGGTATAGCCACCAAGGTGGATTCCTAATATGCGAGAAGAAAACGCCAGAACGTATGCGAATATATGTGTATATATTCATATAAATGTATATACATATATATATATATATATATATATATATACACACGTGTATTTGTGTGTGTGTGGGGAGGTTTGTGTTTTCATGTCACTGTTTGTCCTGCACCACCGCTTGACAGCCGCTGTTGGGGTATTTATGTCATTGTAAATTAGCGTTTCGATGAGTAGGTCGGATAGAATGCGTACCGGGTAAAAGAAGACGATAATAGGTACTCGTGTCGATTCATTCGACTAAAAATTCTTAATGGTTGTGCCTCAGTTTCTCCAATCACTGTACCGCAGTCTAATTACTGAAATATCTAAGAGATAAATGACGATAATAATATGAATTTTACTGGAACTTACAGTTATATATGTTCCAGCATTAAGAATATTATTAATTGTAAATCATTCCTAAGCATCTTAGTAAATTTAAGCCGAACGCGCAAAACACACATCATTGTCCAAGATTATGTTTAAAATGGTATTCAAAATGACTCGAAATTTCAATCTAGCCAATATAGAAAGGTTATCATGTCAAATCTAGCGTAGAGATAATGTGAAAATTGTCTAGTAAACCCATTTCGGGACGGTTTCCTTGTGCTATTAATATACGGATGTAATTCCTACAGCAATACGTTTATAAGAGCTGCTAAGTGGATGCGGACACCGCAGTTGTTTGACCTTTCCAAAAATATGTCCACGTTAAGTAAGATATACAGAAAGCTCTTGTCTCTAATAGCGATTATATATTTGCGTGCGCGTGTGTGAGTGCGTGTGTGTTGTGTGTGTGGTGTGTGTGTGGTGCGTGTATACATGCATACATATATTATATATATATATATATATATATATATATATATATATATATATATATATATATTATATATATATATATATATATATATATGTGCACACACACACACACCCATATATTTATATAAGACACGCAACGGTGTGTGTGTAAGTTTGTCTACACACACACACGCACACACATATACAAACGTATATACACATATATATATACATACACACAAATAATATGGGGATCTCATTAGCGATTTCACAATATGTAGGCAAATTCATAGACGTCAATAAAGTGACAGAGAGTTATGTTTAGTACAATTATTGCTATAAAATATGAGTCAACACAACACAATATCCACGGAAGCACTCAATGCATGAAAAGGAGACAAGCTCCGTAGCGGACAGTACCACATAACCGGTGATTTCGAATTTTAATGCTAGACGCCTTAATTCTCATCGCTGGCACTTACCACGCCTATGGCTAAATTCAATTCACGTATATATATATATATATACCAGGGTAAACACATAAATATGAAACAAGGTGGAAAAAAGAGTACTCAAATACCAGGGGTAGAGTAATATGCTTTATTTAAATGCAGCAGAAATTCAACAAAACTTGTTACTCGGAGTTTCACGTTCCCGTTCGTCGGACAGTTTTGTTAAAATAGAACCGATATGACAATTCTATCAAGACTAGTATAAACGTTACACCTTTAAAAATGGACTTTTTTGATTGGTCTTTTCAAATAACGGTCATATTCGAGCGATTCAACTCATTTTTGATTATCGCTCGCATATGACCGTTATTTGAAAGGACCAATCAAACAAGTCCATTTTTAAAGGTGTAACGTTTCTGCGGCTTTTAAATAAAGTATATATATATATATATATATATATATATATATATATATATATATATAGGTAGACACACACACACACACACACACATACACCAAACACACACACACACACACACACACACACACACACATACACACACACACTTATATAAAACCCTCACACACACTGTTTCGTGATTGAAATGGAATTGTGTTTGTGTGAGTGTGTGTTCGGGCATGCACTACGCACGCGCACACACACACTTTCTCTCTGTTCCTCTCCCGCACATATCTTTTACCTTCTGTCAATCTTTGAACAGTTCCTACACTTGAGGGGTCACCTTGACCTTTTTAGTGCATGCACTCCAGTACTTGAATCTCTGCGACGGCTGCTTTGGAGCGATTTTCATCAAATTGATACATCCTATACTTGAGTGTCTCCTGAGTCCGTGCTTCACAGGCTTGTGTTCGCATATCATCCAGTTTATACCTTAATCCCCTGAGTGTCTTCTGCGCTCGCTGCAGATACTTTCTGAGGGTGTCACCCCAATCATATTCCTTGCACACATGTATACATACACACTTATAGAAATATACTCACATTTAGCGTGTGAAATATATATATATATATGTAGAGAAAGAGTGACAGTATAGTCAGTGGGTGACGGTATAGTCAGTGGGTGACAGTATAGTAAATCTATACAGAGAGGGCGAACATTTTCAATGAAAAATGCCTAAAAAGCAGAGACTAATAGACAGACAGGGAGATTTACATAGACAGGCGCTTGACTCACTTGCATAACATATCACATCAAGAGTGACAGAGAGAGGGGGTGATAACGGGGGTGAGATAAGTACATATACAGAGAGTGAGGGAACGAGAGGGAGAGAAAGTGATATATGTATATATAGGAAGAGTGT
>NC_042999.1:39645294-39677794 GCF_006345805.1 Octopus sinensis | reverse complement strand
GCAATATACGTGCTCGGTAGTCTCAGTCACGATCAGTAACAATGAAGTTTTTCCTTTATGGTATAATATTGCACCTAGCGGATTATATTAACACACACACACACACACATATGTATGTATGCAAGGATATATATATATATATATATATATATATTATATATATATATATATATGTATGTATGTATACACCGGAAATAGTTACTTTTCACACAAGCAGAAGAAATACAAAGTAAATAATGAAAATATGCTTTGTTCCTTGAAAAAGTTATTTGCGTTTATTTCATCGGTTTCTTATTTTCAAGATATTCAAAAGTAGTTCCTGGTGGAAAGTTTTGTGGCTAATGCGTATTTTCCTTGACTCCGTAAGCAGTTTCAAAATTTGATTCTTTTTATTGAGTAATTTTAGGGCCAGCTGGTATTAGCTCAGGTGCAGATTGCTGAGATGAAACTCGTCATCGGATAAGATGTACAGCTAACTGTTTTATTGGCTCTTCCGCCACACTTTGAGATTCTATAATTTTCACGTAACAACATGGAGCTCCATTGGGCGTTGGTTCCACATGTAATCTGAGGAGATACTTTGGGCAAACATTTTAGAGGAAGTCAAATTATGTGTCAATCCGATGAGTTGGTCATATGATAATATGAACATCACTTTATGAGAACAGATATAACTGGAGAAATAGATATAGATATTGTTTCGTATGTTTTATCTATGTCTTTGCGTGGGAGAATTTGAGCCATATTAGTGTAATATTCTATATGCTGTTTTTTTTTTATCAAGTGGTGCTTGGTATTATTAATAATTTTTTTGAAATTTTGCATTCCATTTCGTCAAAGAATAGAACGTAAGAAAGACTAGTGATTGAACATTTAACGGAATGTGACTGATTAATTCCTAATATGCTGTTCTATGTAATATCATAGGAAACCCTACTGAGGCAAAGAACGGGAGAGAGAGGGGGCTACGTTAATTACAACTACATGCTAAGTTAGTTTAACAAATATGAGAACCAGGTAATATACAAGCAGAACTACTGGTCAACATAGATGAAAAATTATATTAATAAACCAGAAGCCTATATATACTGGAATACAGCTCCCTTGAAACTAGGTGAAACGGAACTGTGCTAATGACTAGTTCGCAGTTGGTGAGATGAACATTTTTATTCCAAGAAATAAATATTTAATGAAGGTTTTATGTTCCGTTAATGGTTCGCATGTGTCTTCTGCGCTGCTATTGTTTTAGTTTCAAAACAATCTAGAATGAAATCACTTGCCTGGCAAATTCATCCCCTAAACTACGGAAGTTTATTTTTTCTTAAAATACAACTTCAACTGAGAGTATGTATGTATGTATGTATGTATGTATGTATGTATGTATGTATGTATGTATGTATGTATCTATGTATCTATGTATGTATCTATGTATGTATGTATGAATGGATTGATGGATGGATTGCCATTATTCAGTTTTATTTCAAGATTTCTTGCCAATACAAAAAAGAGCCATTTCCTAACCTAGATCGAGGTCTCTTTCATTGGACTTTCAAGAACATCAACAGGGTATCTTTTTATTAATATATACATGCAGATTTGTATGCTTTGTTTTTGTGTACGTATTCTCAAGCATATAGTTGCATATCTAGACATGTTCATATATGCCTTCATGATAAAGTTTTGGAAAGTTTTACAGATTTTTACAGTTCCAGTGAGGGTTTAGATCCGTGGTCTTCGAATCCGCTTTCTCCATTCTAGTTTTATGTATGTAAGTATCTGAATTTATGTTTCTTACGAAGTTGTTCCTACTCAACAAATAACTTCATCTAAAGCCATTGCTTAAAATTTCATGTATCCATCACAAAAATGTTATTGTAGCTGTTTGAGCTTATATAGCATAAGATGTGATATGCAATTCTTGTTTATGTTATTATAATGCAATATATCATAAAATGTCAACCATTATGCTACGTCGTCACTGGAGTGATTTACTATATAATTTGCATTTGTAGCTTCTAGGATATCACATATTCTTGTTAGTTTTTTTTTGTGCTTTAATTGTGTTGTTATCGTTTTGCATCTTATGTTGTGACAGTAAACTTTAAACATGTCATTTTAATATCTTATCTGAAGTAATTTCCGCCGAGGTTTATTTTGCTTTTGATCCTTTCGGGGTCGATAATATAAGGCCCGGTTTATTCCTGGGGTCGATATAAATGACATACCCACTTCTCCGATGTTGCTGGCTTTGTGCTAACATGAGAATCCAATATTTAAAGAAGTTATTTTCCCTATTGTTCACTTTTGTGTCTGTGACTCAACTTTTCAATCTTCCTTGTGTGTGTGTCCCCTGTAATTTTGCTTCCATTCAGAATATTAGGAATATTCAACTATACAGATGACATATTTGTTCAGACAAGAAAAAGAAATACTTAAAGGAATACAAAGAAGGTTCGCTTCTGCAGAAAAGGTATTCTGAAGGAAACAAAATGTGGTTCTTCTTTTTTATACAGGGTGCCATGAATAAACTGTCGTCTAAATTATGCAAAACGGAAAATAACACTGACATTTCACTTTAACAGGCATATTTACTAAAATTACATAGAAATATCTTGAAACACTAAAGAGTAAATGTATTCAATACAACAGCCTTTGGCTTCATCCACGGTCTCTAAACGATTTCGGAACTTCCTGATACACTTCTTGGCAGTCTCCTTGTTTACGTGGGTGAATGCTGCTATAATATTTGCCTTCAGTTCACCCTTTATGTTACAAGGAGTTTTATCGGTCTCTCGATCAACTGTGCTCCACACACAATAATAAAGAGAATTGCTGTCCGGGGAGTTTGGTGGCCAGATGTAGGAATAATGTGGTCGCAGAAAATGTCTGACAACTATGAATCGATTCTCCTGCTTGTGTAGCATTGTGCAGAGTGCTGTTGCGAAACATAGGGTCTTCCAGCTGCCATCATCTTCATTGAGACATTTAATGTAGGCTTCCGTGTTGGGTCTCAGGCCATGTAGGTAGATGAATGGAGGCATAACGTCGCCATCACTAGTAATCACTCGAAACACCATGCCGTTGCCTGGATGTTTGATTTTTATCATTCTCGGTATATGTTCGTATTGGAGCTTCCTGCGTGAATGCCAAGTAGTACAGTATGTAGTTTCCAAATTCCTGGCAGAGTGAATTGCGTGATGGTGCTGTTTTTTTCTCACAGACAGTACCCAACTGACGCTCTCTACCGTGTAATCGACAAAATCAGAACAATGAATGCACATGCGCAAAAATATAGCGACAATTTACCCATCGGGCCCTGTAGTATATATATACTGCAAGTATCAGATCTTAAATTGATTCCTTCTCAAAGAATTCGACTAGACTAAAGTTTGGAGAACGTAGGATTTTATATAGTGTTTAATATATCAAATTAAAAGAATAATTGTATATTTCATGATACAACATTGTTATTAATCATAATTCACAAATCCAGGAAAAGAAAATCATAATTAAGTTTTTAGTGACACACAGCAATTGGTCAGCGGAAATGTGTGCGTATGCGTATGCATGAAGATATATATATATAATTACATGTGCGTGTGTGTATGCATGAAGATATATATATATATATATATATATATGTATATAAGTAGAATCTTATCATTAGAATGCATTAAATTTATAATAACTCAATAGAAAAATTAATGTTCAGTAGCTACAGTGTCAATGTGTGGATGACAAAGTCCCGAAAGTAAGGTAACGGGATATAGGTAGGTAGCTAGATGTACGCATTTTGTAGAACTGAGTTAAATCCCTGGAAAAAATATATTATTTGAATTCTAGATAACAGGGAACTCCTAATCGTTCTGCCCCTCCGTCATGCTTCACGCCTATCTTGCCACTTTTTAAATTACAGATCTACCAATATACAATTATACGCAGTAGAGCGCTGTTTTTGTTCTCTACGCAAAGTCTATAATGAACTTCAGCTATTGCCACAACTTTAGACCAGAAAAATTGGATTACTAATCTTCGTTCTTCCATGTTTCATACAGTCAGCAATGTTCTTTTGGGTATTTTCCGGTCAGATAAAAGACTTATTCTGCTCCGGTGACCCATGTGGTCACGACGTCAGATGGATGCTTAGTATTCCTGTCCTTTGCTAGTAAAGTGTACAATCTGTTGACTGTAGCAAGAATAATCCCAAGACTTTATGCAATATTACACTAACTGCAAATTCAGATGGGCATACAATACACCCACCTTAAAAATCAGACAACTGTTTTGCTTCTGTTCTTCGCAGCTACTTTCTAGAAACAATTTATATTTATATACCCCTACCCGAAAAAGAAAAAGAAAAGGCATTAATAAGGGATGTCTCTCTACTTTTGACATGTCTGTGTATCTAATTATGTTTATACAGAGTAATATTGCTTCGATGTTATTTAAATGTATTTGGCGAAAAATATAACATGATATAATTAAATGCTGAATTTTCCCTCGACCAGCCATCTATCACTTTTAATTTTTCATTGCCCAGAAATCAATATTTTTATCCATCAATCAATTAGCAAAAATTAATAAACGGTCTTCATCAAAACGAATTTAAAGACTCTTAGATATTATTTTGAACAGATTAACAAGTTGAATTTACATGCTAAACTTGTATGAATCGGAAACATACCTGACTAAGCAATTTGGAAATAACTTAAACGATGTTAGCTAATTTGTGTATTGTGCAAAATCATAATTTGTTTCAGAAATATTTATAATTTTTCAATTAGTATATTAATCAATTATTTTATTTGTCACACGGTATCTATCACCATGATTGATTTATTTAATTATGCACTGATAAATGTTGGCATGCACAAGAGGATAGCGCAACGATCAATCCGAAAGATTTTATAAATTAAAAGTTTATGTATTTTTGTAAATCCTGGTTTTTCACAATATTTTTTTTTAAATTAAGTTTTTGTAGTAATAGTTTCCACGTTGAGAAACATTTTAAATAAAATTTTGTATTGCTAGATAATATTTTTATTGCTAACTGATGTTCAGAACAAAAGTATAAGTGTATATTTCATGATACAACTTTGTTATCAACCTTAATTCACAAATTCAGAAAAACAAAACTCCAGAAAACATTTTATAATTATACGCTAAATTTTAATATGTATTATCTTAATTTTTTATTATTTTACCATTTATAGATTTTTGATCTATGGCCTCATAGGAGCCCCTGCTTGAAGTCTTTATTAAATTATATCGACAACCGTACTGTAGCCTGGACTCAATTTATTAATTACTGTCATCATTCTATTTGGCATTTCCCTGGATTGCATCCTTTTTTCCTCAGCTATCAACAGTATACATACAGAGACATGGAAACATTTTCGCATTCATGAACATATACTGAAGGCAAGCATTCCTAATTGATTTATAACAAAGTTCGCTACATATACATAGACAAGTAAATGCCAAATTAATAGAACACTTTTTCAGGATGCTGAGCAGTGAAACCAAAACAGGAAAACATAGTTTCGAATGAATACCTTTTTAAAAAAAACTTCCATATATACGCTATGTACGAACGTATATATTGTATTTTTCCTTGAAATTAGTAGTTGAATTGACCTTTCCACTGCGGTGTGTAACATTAATTAATACATATGTGACCCTGCAACGTGTGAAACAGATATAGTAAAACAAATATAGTATGTTGACGAAACGCAAAATAGCAAGGACTTCATAGACCACCAATAAAAATGTGCTGGATCAACTGACTCATGCATACAAATACATGTGCATGATCGTGTGAGTATTTGATTCGGGAAAGTTTTAGTTTCGTAGCTTGAAAGGATCTGAAATAGGAACGTTCTGAGTTGAAATTCCGACCAGGCCGACGTTGCCTTACATCATTTCAGGGTGGATAAATTAGGTGCAAGGTGCGTACTGGCCCCTTTTTCCAAAATTTCGGGCCTTGTGCCAAGAGTACAAAAGAATTTTATATGTTTGGAGGTTCAGATAAATAAAACTGAATACGTGAGTATCATAGAAAACAGTAAATATGTTACTAACGGAAAACAAAAAAAGACATTTATGAATAGGAAACATAGAAAAAGCATAAGTGTTTAAAAATTCTAGGATAATACAACTCTGTATTTGTGAGGTGGTAAATTTATATTGTGTATATTATTTGTATTAGTCCGACTAGTGTGCTAATCTTGATTGTTGATTTCACTGCGCTTCGGCTGTTGTACGCTACAAACCTTTTCAAGATGTCTTGAATTGAGCTCGAGTGTTGTCTCGAAATATCTAATCTATCTTTTTATTTGATCAACAGTATACATTAATTTTGTTCCCGCATTAAATGTTTCGTGTCATTTTTGTATTCCATCGACTTTTCTTAATTACCATAGTGATGTGACTGGAGTTGAACTTAGGTGACTGCATTTTATTAAACAATATCAGTATCTACCACGGGCAGATTCGTGAGCTAACGACATAAAAAATAACCAGTGAATAGGTGATAGTATATACATATGCACACATATGTATGTGGCTGTGTGCGCTTGTGTACGTACGTATCTTTGTGTGTGTGTGTGCATAATGCACTACAAGCAATTTAACGTAATTTAACATTCTCGAGTAAGATAAAATAAAATAAAATGAATTCCAGGCAAGAGCATTGGCAAACCACTCAGGCAATATATGGACCGCTAACAAAACAAGCAATTTTCAATCACGTCGTTATACACAGCGTTCAAATGAAGCGTACGAGATGGAAATATCTCCTAGTCATATTCGTAAAAACGATTTCACGCCAAATGTATCCCTGAAAACGTCTAGAAATGAACTATTTCCTGCTGCAACTGTCCATCTGAAATAGAGCCTGCAGCATAGGTGAAATGCGAATAGTAAATGCAGCAGATATAGCAATATTTCTATCAGTACGATCGTTTAAAATATATTTTAGTTCAGTTTCTCGACAAATAATTTAGTGTACACTAAAATTACTTCACTTTCTGTTCGTTAAATGCATGCACAAACTGTTTTTGGATCCATTTCTTAGATTTTCTAAATGGTTTTTACTTCAAATAATATACTGCGAGTATCAGATCTTAAATTGATTGCTTCTCAAAGAATTCGACTAAACTAAAGTTGCGAGTTTAATATAATACTTAAACGTAGGCTTTTATATAGCGTTTAATATATCAAATTAAAAAGAATAATTGTATATTTCATGATACAACATTTTTATTAACCATAATTCACAAATCCAGGTAAAGAAAATCATAATTAAGTTTTTAGTGACACACAGCAATTGGTCAGCGGAAATGTGTGCGTGTGCGTATGCATGAAGATATATATATATATATATATATATATAAGAAATTTGAAAAGCTGAACGCGAAACCGGTCATTTCTTCAAAAACTATGTCATTGTATGAAAAAATTTATAACATTCTTCAGACATATTGACTCAAATATACATTTTGTAACCTTTTAAAACAAGCCTTCTGTAGTTTTTTCACTTTTTACTATTTTCTATATATTCAACCACGTGCTCTCACACACCAACTTTCTCACCTATATATATATATATATATATAATTACATGTGCGTGTGTGTAAATATACTTGTGTGTAAATGTGTATATAGGTGTATATTTATATATGTATAGTTGAGTGTGAGTTTGTGCGAGTGTGTCCATCTGTGTTTATGTGTGTGTGTGAAGGTGTAAGAATGTGTGTTCGTCTGTTTTTATGTGTGTGCGTGTGTGCTCCTGTGTGAGTGGTTGCTGATATATTTCTTTGTCAGTGATAGCCAAAATCACTCTCGCCAACACGTACGCGACCATAATAATGTACCAGTTTACTGTAAGCATGCACAAAAGTTACAAAAAATGTCTTGGAGATTGATATATCTAGATAGACGTAACATTTGCAGTGTATCCAAAATTCATAAATTTATTCGATACGTAGGAGAAATACACAAACACACACAAATTATATATTTATTTCTATATATAATTGCGTGTGGCTATGTATCTTATATATTGTGCCCACAGTATTTTACATCCTTTCCATTTTGCAAAGTATATATCAGAAAATATTTTACCTCCTGTATGGGTGTGAAACATTCAAATGTAACAGACATCTCTTAGGTTTCAATGCATCTTGTCAACTACTATGACCGAATTGCAAATCTAAACTCGTTTGCTTTGCAATTATTGTTGGTTTCTTTCTTGCTTGTTTATAATTTAAGTTTTGTATTTTGTGTCATGAGGTTTTCTTTGTATTTATTTTCTTTTTCAGAACAAGCCGATGAGCTGAAGAAGGAATTTATGCTTGAATTTACACGGATAGTGATTTTAGTTAGCTAAGGCAGGCGAAAGAATTAATGTAGGCTTAGTAATGCGATGTTTGCTTCAATGGACTTTTGTCAAGGGAATATTTAGAGAACGAACATGTGAGAGAACGCTGGGAAAAAGAATGGTGAGTGGAGTTATAGAGACAAATAATAAAAGAGAGTGAGGAAGTTAAATAACAAGTGGTAATGCTGAGAGAACGATCGCTGAAATAACAAAAAAAAACAGAGTTGTGACTTCGTGGTGATTTCTATGATATAAACTTGAACTTTATAGGAAATAAAACAGATAAGTGCATACACACATGCATGGAGAGATAGCTGTGCCTTTATGTTCATTAGTAATATATATATATAAGCATCATCCTATACAAAGTGTGAGAGATGCAATCCGTACATAGTGAGGCAGGCAAACTTGCATTTAGTAACATATGCATAAGTCTGTCTAACCACCCTCAAGGGAAAATAAATCCAGATAGGTACCATTCAGGAACTCGAATAGAATTCAAATTCTAGCTAACCTCATCGAATCGTGTGTGTTAATCTAAGACTATTCAAACAATCACAATGCATTTCACCCGATGAATAAATCATGAGCTCGCTTCGTTGGGTTATAAAGCATTACTGAGTGTATATGCAAGAGAATTCAAATACATAAGGATTATTTCATATCTATACACATTTCCTTTTTAGAATAATTTCTGCAGTATATTTAATTTAAACATCAGTCCGGCATGTTTCTATTGAATGGATATCTCTCTAAGTGATTTTTTATTTGCAGCCTCTTTCTTCCTCTACATCCAGATTTGATCTTGATTAAAATGGTGTTCTATGCAACTTTAATATAGGTGTTACCAACAATAAAGTTGGAAGGGAACTAGACAGTTTTATACATTTTGTAGGGGATAATTAGAGTTGAGTGTAAAAAGTAAGAAAAGACGTAGGTACAATTTGATATGGTTATAATCTCTGCTAACAGACGGATCCGAGGATGACCATGAGGTTTGAATTTAGAATCAGGAAGTATAGGCATTAAACTGGGTCAGAATAGGAATAATTTCTGTGATAGATATATATTTCACGAAGTGAAATATAATTTTAGAATATAAATAGGATTTAGTCGTGTGACCAGTATATTGTTCACAATGTAGTAGATTCTTCACAATATGGTAGATTAAAGGCAACAAAGAAGATAAAGTAGAAGACGAAGAAGATGAAGCAGAAGAAAAAGAAGGTGAAGAAGAAGAAGAAGAAGAGGAAGAAGAATAAGAAGAAGAAGAAGAAGAAGAAGAAGAAGAAGAATGCACGAGTGGTATGAAAATAGTAGGATGCTGGTGCAGTCCACTTAATGGTTAAGTGACCCAAAAATGACCCGTTGTGGTTTTAATAGTAGTGATTGGAATTGTTCTAAATAAATTCATTTCGAATATATTGAAAACGATATATGTACGTATATATATGTGCGTGTGTATAATAAGATTTCTGTACACGTTATTACTTCCTTCCTGCTTATGATATGATCTATATTCATATAACAACTTAGCCATCAGGTTCAGTGATATAAATATCATAATCTAAACTGACGCAAGCTTGTTTTATTACACATACAAATTCTCTATAGGTAGATAGACAGACAGATAGATAGATAGATAGATAGATAGATAGATAGATAGATAGATAGATAGATAGATAGATAGATAGATAGATAGATAGATAGATAGATAGGTAGATATACAGACAGCTAGATGTATATATGTATATATATTTGTTTTGCAAGATTCTATTGGCTAAACTGGCAAAATGACCGTTCCTAAATACAACAATATATATATATGATAATAAATATTAGGGAATAAATCCAAATTTACAGGGAAAAAATCAGATTTAGGATTAAATCCAATTTTATAGTAAAATATTATATAATATTAATTAGAGACAAAACCACTATTTTGCAAAACAAACAAGGAAAGACTTAATCAATACATAAAATTTTAATAAAAAGTAAAAAAACCGCCACTACAATTGTTTCATGTCTTCTAATGACAATCTTCAGGTGGAATTGCGATCTAAAATATCAATATATTAAAATATAAGTTTAAAATAATTTAAAATAATTTTAAAATAATAAAATAATATAAATATATAATCTATATATAACCTATATATAATCCATATATAATCAATATATAATCTAAAATAAACCCTATCAACAATTAAATATAAAACAAAATAAAAATAAACTATATATACACACATACGCATACACTTATAACTAAGTATATATAACCATATCTAAATATATACACTAACTCACACACCTACATATATATCCCTATACATACACATAAAAACGTCTAGGCAACGATAAATAAATAAAATAGCCAAATACTTCAACACATTACTTATTCATACTCCCTCACACACACATACAACCCACATACATAAACAATATACATATACCCGCTCACACATACATATACATACATACAGAACTCGATATATACTCCAATATATTCACACCCACATCTATACAGATAAATAAATTACGCAAACAATCACACACACACACACATTCACACATACATAAACACTCAAAAGAAAAATAAACAATTCTTTACACGTGGTGATCGAACGTATTTTTAAAAATTATGAATGGAATAATATATAATCAACGTAAATTTACTCCAAATCATTAATAAACCATCATGATAAATGAAACCCATATATACATATAATGATAAAACTCCCTTTAACCATACACAATAATACCTATATAGCAATCTCCATATATACATTCACACACAAATACACATACGTAAAACACACACACACAACATATACTTATACCCCCTCACATATATATATATATATACATACGTACTAAACACGATATATACAACAATATGTTCACACCCACACTCATACAGATAAATAAATTACACAACTAAAATACGCACACACACACACACATTCACACATACATAAACACTCAAAATAAAAACAACATTACTACACATAATACGATATAGAAAATACTCCATAATTAACCAGAATATCATAAGTAACAAGATTAACATAAGGAGAAAAAAATATATACATACTTTCAAATCAGTTTCAATTTATGAAGTGAAATTAAACTCTAGCCGTTATAACGTCAAACAAAAGTACGTTACCATAGGAACCTAACATATGTATAAAAAGTCTTCGCGCTATGTAAACGAACGTCATTTAAAATTATGAATGGAATATATGGAATTAAAAATTCTTTGCGCGTGGTAAACGAACATTACTTAAAACTTATGAATGGAATAATGTAATAAAATATCAAACATCTTAAATATACAGAAATTACTACAAATTCTTTAATAAAACTACCATGATAAACGAAAACTCATAAATACATATAATGATAAAACCTCCCTTTACTAAACACTATAACATACCTATATAGCAATCCCCATAACCTATACATTCACACACAAATACACACACGTAAACCACACACACACAACATATACAAATACCCACACCACTCACACATACCTATACATACATATAAACCTCAATATATACACCAAAACTCACTCCCACACCCGTACAGATAAATATACATCCTTAAAAAATGGGTGCAATCTCACGCACATCAATCATGCATGTATACAAGTGCATACACAAGCACACACTTTTACATAGCACCATGCACTCCCACATCTACACATGCACTTATACACGCGCACACATACACTCACCCATCAACATACATATATACGGACACTCTCCTAGACATCCAAATATACGTATAAATGGCTACAAAACAATACCCAAAAAAACTACAATGAACAACAAACCAAGCTATAATGCATGGGGACTAAAAACCAAAAAATTCTAAATAAAATAAATGAAATCCATACATACAAATAAAAGATAAAACCCCTTACCAAAAACACAACACACACAAATACACACACATATATACACACACCCACAAACATTACCATATACACACTCTCACAAACATATACATACGTACAAACTTCGATATATACACCAATATATTCATTCCCACACTCCATAATTTATTAAATAAATACACATACAAACATAAACATATATATATATAAAATATATATATATATATACATTCACACATACCATCACATACACATATATATAAAAACAGTATTTCAAAAAAGTAAATAAATATTAATATATATATATATATATTTATATATGAGTCTGTACACGCAGACGGGTGCAAACACACGCACATTCAAAACATTCATGTATACAAGTGCATAAATAATCCCACTCTATTACATAGCACTCATACACTCCCGCATCTACACTTGCACTTGTACACACGCATACATGCATACACACCCATACCTACATATTCACGGACAATCTCCTAAATATCTATAAAAACGTATATTATAACAGACAATACCCAAATAAAACTGCCATGTTCAACATACCAAAAAAAATACGAAGGGATCGTAAACATTCACACATACATAAACAACTCAATATATACACCACTAAATACACCCAATCATCCATAATAATATATCCTCAAATATACATATAACATATACTCAATAAAAATACATAATAAAATAAATAAATAAGTAAATAAAATAAAATAAATCTAATATAAATTATTAAAGTTTTAACGTACCATAAACTGTTATATATTAATTTACATTAAACACGAACTAATTAAAACAAAGAAAAATCAATTAAAGACTAACTATAATTAAAGCCTAAACTACATAACTAAAGATAAATAATACTCTAAACTAAACTTAATTTTAAACTAAAGTAACCTTTAACAGGGAACTATTAATGTTATTTATCATGAAACTTATTATATAGGTAAAATAACCTATGTCTGCATTTATTTTGCGCTCTTCTCCTGTATTAAGTAAATTATCATACTTATAAAATAAAATTTCTTTAAACTCATTAGATCATAAATAACAACAATTCGCTCCTATAGTATATGATTTAGTTTTACATATTATTTCCCAAATTAAACTATAATTAATATTTTGTGATTTAAGTCTCCAAATTTACTTACTAAGTCCAGTTGAGCTGATTAAGTTTTTATTTTTAAAAGAATTCATATGTTGTGCGATTCTTAATTTTACTTTTGACGAAGTAGACCCTATATAAACCGCTTTTGGGTAATTATTATTCTTAAAGTTATTATCATGTAATGTAACTATACATTTATACACTACATCGTTAATATCACAATTATTATTTAATAAACATTTAGATTTATCTCTACAAGTGCAATTAATATAAGTCATATCATTATTATTATTATTATCAAATAATTAATTTTTATAAAAATAATTCAGTTTAAATTTATTAAATGAAGAAATAATGTTACCTACATTATTAGTGGTGGAATAACCTACTCCAAAATTATTACTAGAGAAAATGTTTCTATACTTACGATTATCTCTAATAAATAGTTCTATAACATCTAAAATCTCTTTGATATTATTCGTTTTTACTTGATCACCATAAGGAACTATTAACCAAATTTTATTCTTATTAACCTTATTATTATTGTCATTATTATAAATATATTTACTATTCTTTATCTTATTAAAAGTATTATCAGAATTATATCTATGTACAGCATTTAAGGAATTATTAATATTATTAATTTTATCAATATTATTATTATAATTATTATTAAATTTATTTTTATTTTTATTATTCTTATTTTTATTATTATTTTTATTATTATTTTTATTTTTATCATTTTTATTATTATATTTATAATATCTACTATTTTTACCACTAATACTAACAAAATTATAATTATTATTATAAGTATCACGAAAATTATCATTTAAATCTTTATCACTAACATTATAAAATTTAATATTCCTATTATAACTTGCCCCTCTAAGGGCCTCATTATAATAAGTAGCATGTTTATTAAAAATCTCTATATCATAAGAGAGTAATGAAATACGTTTACTTATATTATTAATCAACGATTTTTTAATAGAAATTGGGTGATTACTATTAGCATTTATATATCTAAGGTTCTCATTAAGTGTATGATATGGTTGTGTTTTACCTGTAATTAGATTAAAATTAACATCTAAATAATTAACATTATAATTCTCCTTATATATGGTAATACTTAAACCATATCTTTTAAAGAAACTATATAGTTTTTTCTTATATCCTTCTAGATTCCTCTTAGTACAATTCTTTGTAACTAATAGAAGATCGTCTCTATATAAGCCACCCTCTATCTTAAGATTTTCTAATAGGAGTTCAGATAAAAGAAAAATACCTACTAAATCAGTAGCTTGTGCAGAATCTGGTGCTCCCATAGGTATATCAAAACAATCTCTAGTATCATTCCTAGCCCATAATTTATTTTTATATTTAATGAGCGATTTCCTAGCCATTTTAATTACATTAACTTCTTCAAGTGACATACCCACTTTATTCATTGCGAAAATAAGTGCTTTATTAAACACAATTTCATTAATAGAAGAATAATAATTATCTATATCTATTTGAATAAATTTATAACGATTTTTATCTTTAATATTATTAAACCATTTCAATGTATTGTTATTACTAAACCATAATTTTAAAATAATTAAGTTTATTTAACTTATTGATATATTTATCTAAAATAAATTTACTTAATTTACCAAGGTCAGATTTACATGGGCAAATTAATCTAACTTTAGGGTCTGAATAAAAATTATCTTTATGGTCTTTAAGAGTAATTCTGGGGTGCAAAGGTACATAAGGTTCAGTTTTATTATCCAACTCATATTTTAACATTACTAATTTAGAGGCCTTATTAATATTATAAAGAGTATCATCTGGAACAATGTTATATTTTTTAATTATTTCTTTCCCTAAGAGTTTATCATATAATTTAACATCTAATTTATATAGATTCCTAGTTTTATCAGATTGTACTACACTACCATCCATATTTCTCATATCTTTAATTTTAATTGCTAAGTTTCTTAAATATTCATTATTTCTATTTGGGTATTTATGGAATTCAATATTTTTTACTACCTTCCATATACTATCTTCTAGTAATTGTAATTCTTTATTAAATGGAGGTTCCTTTCTAGATTTAAATTTAGAGGTAAAATTATCATTCCTGCCATCATTATCATTAAATAAATAAAAATTATAGTAATAAGCTTTCCATTTAATTCTAGAAATAAAACCTTTAGCATTATTAATAAGTTTCAAAAGAAATTCCTTTCTAGAAGGTATAGGAATATCTTTCAAAGATGAATCCCAAAATAGCGGTTCTATCTTACCTGTAAATTCCATAATTTACGTAATTGAGGTATTACACTCAATATACAAAATTATCAATATTAAATAATAATAATAATAAATATTAGGGAATAAATCCAAATTTACAGGGAAAAAATCAGATTTAGGATTAAATCCAATTTTATAGTAAAATATTATGTAATATTAATTAGAGACAAAACCACTATTTTGCAAAACAAACAAGGAAAGTCTTAATCAATACATAAAATTTTAATAAAAAGTTAAAAAAAACACCACTACAATTGTTTCATGTCTTCTAATGACAATCCTCAGGTGGAATTCCGATCTAAAATATCAATATATTAAAATATAAGTTTAAAATAATTTTAAAATAATTTTAAAATAATAAAAAAATATAAATATATAATCTATATATAACCTATATATAATCCATATATAATCAATATATAATCTAAAATAAACCCTATCAGCAATTAAATATAAAAAAATAAAAATAAACTACATATACACACATACGCATACACTTATAACTAAGTATATATAACCATATCTAAATACATACACTAACTCACACACCTACATATATATCCCTATACATACACATAAAAACGTCTAGGCAACGATAAATAAATAAAATAGCCAAATACTTCAACACATTACTTATTCATAATCCCTCACACACACATACAACCCACATACATAAACAATATACATACACCCGCTCACACATACATATACATACATACAGAACTCGATATATACTCCAATATATTCACACCCACATCTATACAGATAAATAAATTACGCAAACAATCACACACACACACACATTCACACATACATAAACACTCAAAAGAAAAATAAACAATTCTTTACACGTGGTGATCGAACGTATTTTTAAAAATTATGAATGGAATAATATATAATCAACGTAAATTTACTCCAAATCATTAATAAACCATCATGATAAATGAAACCCATATATACATATAATGATAAAACTCCCTTTAACCATACACAATAATACCTATATAGCAATCTCCATATATACATTCACACACAAATACACATACGTAAAACACACACACACAACATATACTTATACCCCCTCACATATATATATATATACATACGTACTAAACACGATATATACAACAATATGTTCACACCCACACTCATACAGATAAATAAATTACACAACTAAAATACGCACACACACACACATTCACACATACATAAACACTCAAAATAGAAACAACATTACTACACATAATACGATATAGAAAATACTCCATAATTAACCAGAATATCATAAGTAACAAGATTAACATAAGGAGAAAAAAATATATACATACTTTCAAATCAGTTTCAATTTATGAAGTGAAATTAAACTCTAGCCGTTATAACGTCAAACAAAAGTACGTTACCATAGGAACCTAACATATGTATAAAAAGTCTTCGCGCTATGTAAACGAACGTCATTTAAAATTATGAATGGAATATATGGAATTAAAAATTCTTTGCGCGTGGTAAACGAACATTACTTAAAACTTATGAATGGAATAATGTAATAAAATATCAAACATCTTAAATATACAGAAATTACTACAAATTCTTTAATAAAACTACCATGATAAACGAAAACTCATAAATACATATAATGATAAAACCTCCCTTTACTAAACACTATAACATACCTATATAGCAATCCCCATAACCTATACATTCACACACAAATACACACACGTAAACCACACACACACAACATATACAAATACCCACACCACTCACACATACCTATACATACATATAAACCTCAATATATACACCAAAATTCACTCCCACACCCGTACAGATAAATATACATCCTTAAAAAATGGGTGCAATCTCACGCACATCAATCATGCATGTATACAAGTGCATACACAAGCACACACTTTTACATAGCACCATGCACTCCCACATCTACACATGCACTTATACACGCGCACACATGCACTCACCCATCAACATACATATATACGGACACTCTCCTAGACCTCCAAATATACGTATAAATGGCCACAAAACAATACCCAAAAAAACTACCATGAACAACAAACCAAGCTATAATGCATGGGGACTAAAAACCAAAAAATTCTAAATAAAATAAATGAAATCCATACATACAAATAAAAGATAAAACCCCTACCAAAAACACAACACACACAATAACACACACATATATACACACACCCACAAACATTACCATATACACACTCTCACAAACATATACATACGTACAAACTTCGATATATACACCAATATATTCATTCCCACACTCCATAATTTATTAAATAAATACATATACAAACATAAACATATATATATATAAAAAAATATATATATATATATACATTCACACATACCATCACATACACATATATATAAAAAACAGTATTTCAAAAAAGTAAATAAATATTAATATATATATATATATTTATATATGAGTCTGTACACGCAGACGGGTGCAAACACACGCACATTCAAAACATTCATGTATACAAGTGCATAAATAATCCCACTCTATTACATAGCACTCATACACTCCCGCATCTACACTTGCACTTGTACACACGCATACATTCATACACACCCATACCTACATATTCACGGACAATCTCCTAAATATCTATATACACGTATATTATAACAGACAATACCCAAATAAAACTGCCATGTTCAACATACCAAAAAAAATACGATGGGATCGTAAACATTCACACATACATAAACAACTCAATATATACACCACTAAATACACCCAATCATCCATAATAATATATCCTCAAATATACATATAACATATACTCAATAAAAATACATAATAAAATAAATAAATAAGTAAATAAAATAAAATAAATCTAATATAAATTATTAAAGTTTTAACGTACCATAAACTGTTATATATTAATATACATTAAACATGAACTAATTAAAACAAAGAAAAATCAATTAAAGACTAACTATAATTAAAGCCTAAACTACATAACTAAAGATAAATAATACTCTAAACTAAACTTAATTTTAAACTAAAGTAACCTTTAACAGGGAACTATTATTGTTATTTATCATGAAACTTATTATATAGGTAAAATAACCTATGTCTGCATTTTATTTTGCGCTCTTCTCCTGTATTAAGTAAATTATCATACTTATAAAATAAAATTTCTTTAAACTCATTAGATCATAAATAACAACAATTCGCTCCTATAGTATATGATTTAGTTTTACAAATTATTTCCCAAATTAAACTATAATTAATATTTTGTGATTTAAGTCTCCAAATGTACTTACTAAGTCCAGTTGAGCTGATTAAGTTTTTATTTTTAAAAGAATTCATATGTTGTGCGATTCTTAATTTTACTTTTGACGAAGTAGACCCTATATAAACCGCTTTTGGGTAATTATTATTCTTAAAGTTATTATCATGTAATGTAACTATACATTTATACACTACATCGTTAATATCACAATTATTATTTAATAACATTTAGATTTATCTCTACAAGTGCAATTAATATAAGTCATATCATTATTATTATTATTATCAAATAATTAATTTTTATAAAAATAATTCAGTTTAAATTTATTAATGAAGAAATAATGTTACCTACATTATTAGTGGTGGAATAACCTATTCCAAAATTATTACTAGAGAAAATGTTCTATACTTACGATTATCTCTAATAAATAGTTCTATAACATCTAAAATCTCTTTGATATTATTCGTTTTTACTTGATCACCATAAGGAACTATTAACCAAATTTTATTCTTATTAACCTTATTATTATTGTCATTATTATAAATATATTTACTATTCTTATCTTATTAAAAGTATTATCAGAATTATATCTATGTACAGCATTTAAGGAATTATTAATATTATTAATTTTATCAATATTATTATTATAATTATTATTAAATTTATTTTTATTTTTATTATTCTTATTTTTATTATTATTTTTATTATTATTTTTATTTTTATCATTTTTATTATTATATTATAATATCTACTATTTTTACCACTAATACTAACAAAATTATAATTATTATTATAAGTATCACGAAAATTATCATTTAAATCTTTATCACTAACATTAAAATTAATATTCCTATTATAACTTGCCCTCCCCTCTAGGGCCTCATTATAATAAGTAGCATGTTTATTAAAAATCTCTATATCATAAGAGAGTAATGAAATACGTTTACTTTATTATTAATCAACGATTTTTTAATAGAAATTGGGTGATTACTATTAGCATTTATATATCTAAGGTTCTCATTAAGTGTATGATATGGTTGTGTTTTACCTGTAATTAGATTAAAATTAACATCTAAATAATTAACATTATAATTCTCCTTATATATGGTAATACTTAAACCATATCTTTTAAAGAAACTATATAGTTTTTCTTATATCCTTCTAGATTCCTCTTAGTACAATTCTTTGTAACTAATAGAAGATCGTCTCTATATAAGCCACCCTCTATCTTAAGATTTTCTAATAGGAGTTCAGATAAAAGAAAAATACCTACTAAATCAGTAGCTTGTGCAGAATCTGGTGCTCCCATAGGTATATCAAAACAATCTCTAGTATCATTCCTAGCCCATAATTTATTTTATATTTAATGAGCGATTTCCTAGCCATTTTAATTACATTAACTTCTTCAAGTGACATACCCACTTTATTCATTGCGAAAATAAGTGCTTTATTAAACACAATTTCATTAATAGAAGAATAATAATTATCTATATCTATTTGAATAAATTTATAACGATTTTTATCTTTAATATTATTAAACCATTTCAATGTATTGTTATTACTAAACCATAATTTTAAATAATTAAGTTTATTTAACTTATTGATATATTTATCTAAAATAAATTTACTTAATTTACCAAGGTCAGATTTACATGGGCAAATTAATCTAACTTTAGGGTCTGAATAAAAATTATCTTTATGGTCTTTAAGAGTAATTCTGGGGTGCAAAGGTACATAAGGTTCAGTTTTATTATCCAACTCATATTTTAACATTACTAATTTAGAGGCCTTATTAATATTATAAAGAGTATCATCTGGAACAATGTTATATTTTTTAATTATTTCTTTCCCTAAGAGTTTATCATATAATTTAACATCTAATTTATATAGATTCCTAGTTTTATCAGATTGTACTACACTACCATCCATATTTCTCATATCTTTAATTTTAATTGCTAAGTTTCTTAAATATTCATTATTTCTATTTGGGTATTTATGGAATTCAATATTTTTTACTACCTTCCATATACTATCTTCTAGTAATTGTAATTCTTTATTAAATGGAGGTTCCTTCTAGATTTAAATTTAGAGGTAAAATTATCATTCCTGCCATCATTATCATTAAATAAATAAAAATTATAGTAATAAGCTTTCCATTTAATTCTAGAAATAAAACCTTTAGCATTATTAATAAGTTTCAAAAGAAATTCCTTTCTAGAAGGTATAGGAATATCTTTCAAAGATGAATCCCAAAATAGCGGTTCTATCTTACCTGTAAATTCCATAATTTACGTAATTGAGGTATAATACTCAATATACAAAATTATCAATATTAAATAATAATAATAATAAATATTAGGGAATAAATCCAAATTTACAGGGAAAAAATCAGATTTAGGATTAAATCCAATTTTATAGTAAAATATTATGTAATATTAATTAGAGACAAAACCACTATTTTGCAAAACAAACAAGGAAAGACTTAATCAATACATAAAATTTTAATAAAAAGTAAAAAAACCGCCACTACAATTGTTCCATGTCTTCTAATGACAATCCTCAGGTGGAATTCCGATCTAAAATATCAATATATTAAAATATAAGTTTAAAATAATTTTAAAATAATTTTAAAATAATAAAAAAATATAAATATATAATCTATATATAACCTATATATAATCCATATATAATCAATATATAATCTAAAATAAACCCTATCAGCAATTAAATATAAAACAAAATAAAAATAAACTACATATACACACATACGCATACACTTATAACTAAGTATATATAACCATATCTAAATACATACACTAACTCACACACCTACATATATATCCCTATACATACACATAAAAACGTCTAGGCAACGATAAATAAATAAAATAGCCAAATACTTCAACACATTACTTATTCATACTCCCTCACACACACATACAACCCACATACATAAACAATATACATATACCCGCTCACACATACATATACATACATACAGAACTCGATATATACTCCAATATATTCACACCCACATCTATACAGATAAATAAATTACGCAAACAATCACACACACACACACACACACATTCACACATACATAAACACTCAAAAGAAAAATAAACAATTCTTTACACGTGGTGATCGAACGTATTTTTAAAAATTATGAATGGAATAATATATAATCAACGTAAATTTACTCCAAATCATTAATAAACCATCATGATAAATGAAACCCATATATACATATAATGATAAAACTCCCTTTAACCATACACAATAATACCTATATAGCAATCTCCATATATACATTCACACACAAATACACATACGTAAAACACACACACACAACATATACTTATACCCCCTCACATATATATATATATACATACGTACTAAACACGATATATACAACAATATGTTCACACCCACACTCATACAGATAAATAAATTACACAACTAAAATACGCACACACACACACACATTCACACATACATAAACACTCAAAATAAAAACAACATACTACACATAATACGATATAGAAAATACTCCATAATTAACCAGAATATCATAAGTAACAAGATTAACATAAGGAGAAAAAAATATACATACTTTCAAATCAGTTTCAATTTATGAAGTGAAATTAAACTTAACCGTTATAACGTCAACAAAAGTACGTTACCATAGGAACCTAACATATGTATAAAAAGTCTTCGCGCTATGTAAACGAACGTCATTTAAAATTATGAATGGAATATATGGAATAAAAATTCTTTGCGCGTGGTAAACGAACATTACTTAAA
Source organism: Octopus sinensis (assembly GCF_006345805.1). Lineage (NCBI taxonomy): Eukaryota > Metazoa > Mollusca > Cephalopoda > Octopoda > Octopodidae > Octopus > Octopus sinensis. Next base: position 39,655,001 of record NC_042999.1, on the reverse strand, counting down.
ACTTATGAATGGAATAAGTAAATAAAATATCAAACATCTTAAATATACAGAAATTACTACAAATTCTTAATAAAACTACCATGATAAACGAAAACTCATAAATACATATAATGATAAAACCTCCCTTCACTAAACACTATACATACCTATATAGCAATCCCATACCTATACATTCACACACACAAATACACACACGTAAACCACACAACACAACATATACAAATACCCACACCACTCACACATACCTATACATACATATAAACCTCAATATATACACCAAAATTCACTCCCACACCCATACATAAACCTCAATATATACACCAAAATTCACTCCCACACCCATACATAAACCTCAATAATACACCAAAATTCACTCCACACCCATACATAAACCTCAATAATACATAAATTCACTCCCACACCCATACATAAACCTCAATATATACACCAAAATTCACTCCCACACCCATACATAAACCTCAATATATACACCAAAATTCACTCCCACACCCATACATAAACCTCAATATATACACCAAAATTCACTCCCACACCCACACATAAACCTCAATATATACACCAAAATTCACTCCCACACCCATGCATAAACCTCAATATATACACCAAAATTCACTCCCACATATATATATATATACATACATACATACAAATATATATATATATGTATATATATATACACATACACACAAATATATATATATATATAATATATATATATATTATATATATATATATATATATATATATATATATATATATATATACATACATACAAATATATATATATATATATACCAAGTAAGTTAGGGGTTATGGATCCAACCCAGTAAGGGATAATATTTATCCATTATACTGTATAACACCCAAATTCTTAATACACATATGCGTTTATTTGCAATGCAATTAATTTATTTATTGGATTAAGTGGGTGAAGGTGAATAAATATTTTACCATTAATTTATAATACAAATAAGAAAATAGAGAAACAGTTTACTTGTTTCATCAGCTTTCGGATATTAGAATGTTGACTTATTTATACATTTAACAAAAATGAGAACCTTAATAGCATACATATATACATTATAATTAAATACATAGAAGTTAAGAATACAATTATAAAAATCATAACATAAATTAATGAAATCATTAAAAACACTCCTTACAGCTGTTTCAGCCTGTGGATAAAAAGTGCCTATAGTTGTCAATTATATCGATGTCGTATACATATAAAAATAAGGTACTTATATATAACCATAGGGCTCGTCAGAGATTATAAAGAATTTTAAAAATATTAATACATGAAACAGGATACACGTACAATTTAATATATATAAAAATATGAACAGATATCCATATCCACTTATGCATGTACATATATACATTCATAAGTAGATTATATATATACATTTACATGTGTATAAATACATAAATAAACACAATTAAACAATAGTTTCAAGCAAATCGACCATGCGTCATATACATATATATACATATATAGTGGAACATGATATATATATATACACACATACGTATATACATACACACATACACATATATATATATGTATGTGTATATATCTATATATATATATATCACCGTAATCACCGTGACCGTGCCAAGACTTCGGGAAACGAATACTGCATAAAATATTTACTGCAGTATAATAAATTTTACAAATGAGGGTAATATCAAATTTTTACTGCAGTAAATATTTTATGCAGTATTCGTTTCCCGAAGTCTTGGCACACTTTTGGCGGGGGAATTTGAATCATAGCTGCTAATACAATCGATTGAACCGCCCGTGTGTTTTGACGATGCGTCGAAATTTAATGTGTAATTTAATAAATTGTATTCTAGACAAACTTCTGCTGATGAATTATAGATGTTATGTAAGTAAAATTGCATATTACATTAATAATGAAACAATTGTCCAGAGTTAATCTATTTTTTTCGTTATTTTTCACTTGCTCTACGTTAAATGCTGTGTTATTTCTCCTTGGAAACATACCATAGCGGATCTATTTTTAGCACTAGAGTCGACAACATAGTGGTTACTCTCTCATATTTATGTATAAATTTGTATTTTATCCCTGGTTTTATGTGCTAAGCCACTTGGTGTTAAATTGATGCTATTATTAAATTAATATCAAATTTTTGCACCCTCATTTGTAAAATATGTATATATATATGTATATATATATATATATATATATATATATATAATATATATATATATATACATATATATATATATATATATATATATATATATATATATATATATATATATATATATATATATATATATATATATATTATATATATATATATATATATGGCCCATTGCGCAAGCAACAGCTATGGCTGAACGGTTAATTATGGTTGTACGTTCCTTACATTCTTACTTAAAATTTGAATAACCTAATATCTATTTACCTTAAGAGGTGTGCTGGCTAGTAATCCTCTTGCTTTTTACACAAGTGATATATACAGCAACTATGTATCCACTTGCCCCCCAAATAATTCTTATTAGTACAATTAATTAATAATGTTTCTTTTTAACACAATTAAAAGTATATTTGCCTATATTTACCTATAGATTTGTTTACTGAATACACCAGAACTTTTCTGCGCATTTACATATTATATTGGTAAGATAGCAGATATCTTTGGATGTTTATCTCCGACACTTGTTGGCAATAGAATAAAGATACTTATGTAGGTCATCGATTTATATATTCTTTTCCAGGCTGCATATTTGATACAGTTGAGTTTCATAATTATTCATTCTTTAGCCTTACTTATAAGCGCTAAACTGTAATGTGTTAAGCAGCTAATATATGAAAACTAGGAATTACCATAGTTTCGTATTCAAACCTCGAGTTATGTTATTAACATTATCAGGCTCAGAAATTTTCTCCTTTTCCTCGAAGCGAAATAATCGATTTTCCACGAGATGGATCATATATTGATGTAGATCTCTGTACTAGTTTGTAAACAAGGACAGTTATTTCGTGCATTGGGAAGTGGTATACTTGATTTTATTCAGTTTCGCATAACACTTCATTTAAGGATTGGAATTAAGCAAGACAACTTGCCTTCAGCTGTGTAAAATTGATGATTGCGGTGTAGAAATCATTCAGATTCAAATAGCTAAGGCTGTACATGACACATTCTTGGATTATCATTATAGACTTTACACAATTGATTACCGAAGTGTTTAATAAAGAGCATACTCTGATGGGTTTCTCTTCTATTACTAAGGATATAAGAGAGTAAATTCTGTTAGGAAACTATCGACTGCAAATATGATGTTACTTGTAACATACATTTATATATCTAATAATCAAAATGAACGTATATCTATGTGTGTGTATGTGCGCATACATGCGTGGTGAAAGAATACTTCGCTCATAACAGTACCTTTCCTACATGTTAAACATTTAAATAAAGCTAGTGGTTTTTCAGATAATTTCAATGTGTGTAGTATCTAGTTCTGGGCGATTAAGTGTGTTGGATAAAGATTATTTTGTTTACATTTTCCTGAGTTTATTTCAGAGCCTCTTTTCTTTCTTGCGTCGAATATCTCTTGTGAAATATACAAATATCTTTCTTATTGCATGTGTTGATCTTTTATATATTACGTGTCCTGTCTCATGATACTCAGCGTTATTATGTATTTTGTGCAGGGTGAGCTTTTCTAGTAACCATGTAATCCGTATACTCAGTTATGTTCGGCCCATCTGTCACTAAACCCACTAAGCTCGTTTGGATAAAAAGTGTTTCTGTATTCCCTGCAGAACCAAAAGCAAGAGCTGTCAAAGTGTGGGCATAAGCTGTGGTCGTCTCTCACCTATGTCTGGATGGAGGTCATTAAGGTAGTCTCTGATAGAATTGATATTTGGCAGCCCCTGCAGTCTCTATCTACATCCTGGTCCGTCCTGGAATCCTTGTCAGGGTTCTATGAAAATTAATTTTCCGCAGCTGGTGTTTGCACGTCCCCTGTCACACTGGAGACTACTCATCTGCGCAGAACTTATTTCTTCCCCCATTTCCAAGCTATACGGCGAGGGAACACTCCGTTATGGTGGGTAGGATTAAGATCGATCTGAAAGCTTCAAATGTAGTCCCTTTGCGTAGACAATCCGTGACGGATCTCGCTACAAAATGGAAACTGAAATGATAACTATCTTGGACAGTTTGATGCGTGACCAAGTGATCCTTTTCAGGATCCAGAGCGATTGCCTAAGGTGGGGAGGAATCTAGAAAAGATGGGCTGTATATTGTCCCTTCACACTCACTACAGGCAAGAATATTCTTACTCTAATGGACAAACAAATTGAGGCCACAAAAGCAGAGCAAACCTGTTGTTATACTGCACTTATTGCCACTGAACTTGCTGCATAAGAGCTCGATATCGTGGCCTTCATCGAAACCCGCCTTGCTGATGAAAAAATTGTTAAGGAGGTTTCTACCTATTCGGTTTACTAGAAAGGACTGCCAAACAACGAGCGGCAGTGCCATAGCGTAGACGTCGCCATCAGGAATACACTATTTCAGAAACTTCCTGAGATGCTAGTTGATACAAATAAAAAAACAAAACAAATGACTCTCTTTGTTCGTTTGATTGCATGTCAAATTCTCCGTTTTTATCAGTATGCACACGATGACTCTTGACTCAGCTTAAAATCTCAAAAGATCTTTTTTCCCGACGAGCTTCACACATTGCTCCTCTCAAATCTTTGAAATGATCCTTTTTTTCAACACAGTTTCAACTCTCACGTCGAATCAGTGATGACTGGTCGCGCACTATTAATAAGCTTGGAATTGGAAATGTCAATGCAAACGGACTTCGTCTTCTTGCTATGTGTGCGGAGAATGGACTTGTGATCATGAACGCAGTCTTTCAACGAACATCAAAGTACAATGCCTCTTAACAACACCTGTGCTTCAATTATTGGCATCTTTTGGACCACATTGTATTTCACCAGTTTCACATCCAAAATGTTCTCCATACAAGTGCAATGTGTGGAGCTGAGTGTTGGACTGTCCACCACCATATTTGTTCTCGAATCTGCCTTCAGATGCGTCAACACGCACGTTTCAAGCAACCAAAGCCTAAGATAATCAGTAATCTCTTTTCAAATCTCAAGCAAGGCAGAGCGAGCTTTGACTGCAACTGCGTGATACGTTTAAACACATTACTCCCCAAGTGAATATCGAAGAATCATAGCCCTGACGTGGTCAACAGCTTGTTGCTCCCACCAACCTCTTCAGGGTGAAAATTCTAGATCGTATTCTCCTCTCCAGATGCTTCTACCTTCAACGGAGAGTTCAACTGGAATCACGATGTTGTTAATACAAGAATCGCAGTACCTGTGAAATGATCTTTGCTGGACACCAAAATTCAAGGGGTGAGTGGAGAAGAACACCGTGACCTCTGCATGCTGTTTGTCGACCTATCAAACGCTTTGAGAAAGGTGTTCCTTACTGTACATCACTATCTTCTCCGCTGATTCCTTGTATAAGGTAGAATACTAATTAAATACTTTGTGACTCATCATATTGTTTCTGAATGCATGAAAGCTTGAGTGGTCATCAGATCTCGAGAATCATATATATTTGTTGGTAGTATTTGGGAAAAACAAAGCTGCGTAATTGCTCGGTTTCTTTTAAAATTCTTCGGTTACAGAATTTATTCAGTTAGTACTGGGTGAACTCGATACTGGTTATAGAATCTTTATCGAGCATCCTCTGAGCGTTAGGGTTTTTAATCACCGAAGACTCATATCCCAATCATCTCAGATTGCTATTATATTGGAGCTCCAGTTCTCAGATTAGCGGGACCAGCCAATTTATGATCAAGAATCGACCCTGAATGTCCTGAATCTTAGAGCGAACGGCCTCAAGGTTAACACCAAGAAACCAGATGCAATGTATCAATGCACCGCCCAAGGTTCCTTTTCTTACCGTATTGGTGACTAAAGTTTTCCGTCGTGTTTGACCAGAGGGTTCTCCAACAACAATCTGATACTTCCCACGAAATCTGCTTAACTTCACTTCATCGTTTTATCTATTTCTTTTTGTATTGTATGGACGGCTGGATTGTTTACTGCAAACACCTGGCGATTCTTGAATCCTTTCCCATTAGATGTCTCCAGCAAATTCTATACTTCTCATGGATAGAAAAGATTCCATATGGAACCATCTTGAAATCATGCAGCTCCTTCAGTATCCAATCGTTTATTCTAAAGCGAACAAATTCGCTGGACTGCCCATTTGATCAAGATATCTCTCTTCCGTCTTCCCTATATAGTCTTCAACAAGGAACTAATCGAAAACCAACGAAATTTTGCAGGGACAGAAGAAGGGATAGAAATACCAAGCCCATGCCATCCTGCGGGAATGTAACAATACCTCTTACAGATCTGAAAACACTTGTAGATAGATGCGGGTGGTGGACAGTCTACTATCTAGTTTGTGACACCGTCTAATCAAAGCGTTGTCAATCATCCGAGGGAGGTTTGCTGTATCTGATGCTAAATCGTCTCCAATACCCAGCTCATCGATTCCTTGTCTGAGCAGTGGAAAATATAGTATTTAGATTTTGGTCACCGCTTACATTAACATGTTCATCGGCTGCCTTTGGCACGGATGGAATTCGTAACTCGTAAGCGTAAATTGAGTGGTCTGATTTATGTAGAAACCAGTTTCCATGAGTTGTGTTAATGAATTGAATGGGTAAAAATACTTGTGGATTATATCGTCCGTGACGATATATTTAGGTGTTTGCAATAAACAATCCATCCGTTGTGGAATATATCGTCTAATACTGTATGAACATTGTCGAAATTGATATGTATTTCAAAGATCTAGGTGGTATTTTTTACAATACCTAATATCTGTTTTGTCATTGTATCTTTACTCTTTTACATTCATAACATTATATAACTTATATCAATTTGAAAAGCATTGATAGCTTTTCATCATTTGTTTTACATTTTTATTAGCGAAGACGTGTTTGGTAATAAAAATAAAGAGAATATCGTATTTCATTATGATATCTAAGTGGTTCCATTTGACTTATCTCTCCTGAGAGAAGCGTATCATATTTTTTATTTCAATGTTAGCGTTTTATGTCATCTTTGTGAAAAACATATCTCTTTTATAAAAGCCTTGACTTTATCAGTGAAAACCATTGTGAAAGAAAGTGTAACGCCTGCCTACTAATATTGGTACGAGACCATCAATTTCAGAGGAGAGGGAAGTCGATTACATCGACTCCAATACTCAAGTGGTACTCATTTTATCGATTACGAACGATGAAAGCAAAGTCAACCCCGGCAGCATTTGCACTCAGAACCTGAATTCGGAAGAAATGTCATTAAGTATTTTTTCCGACACGGTTACGATTCTGCTAGCTCACCACCTTAACCCGTCTACTAATATTTAATTGTATAAAATCATGAAAATAAGCAAACGAATGGTTTTGGTTATAAATTCAGGATGTACCGAATGAATTCAGTCGACATTTGGCGCCAAGCAAAAGTTCTTTGCGCGAAGGCATTTCGGTGCTTTTCTAGACTATATAACAAAATGTGACCATAGACGCATGAAAGGAAATCCTGAAATAAAACAGTTCAAGTAAGGATGGCGATTTTGATCTAACAAACCTGACACAGTAGAAAGAAAATATCAACTTCACACACACACACACACACACACACTGTGTAAAAGTAAAGGGCAAGCTATTACTGCTAGTAAAGTAAAGAAAAAAACTTTTTACTTAAAATATTGCAGCAAAGAATGCCACTTCTAATTTATAATTATTTATAGTTCTCATCTCTTAAATTTATCGTAGAAAAATGTTCAGCTAATTTGTAAGTTTGTTTAATTAGTCACTTCTTCTGTACTTAAGGTAGTAAATTAGTCAAATTCTACTTAAATATATATACTGTTATTTGTAAACTATAATAAAATAAGTTTTAATCAAATTTTAATTTTGGCTGCAATATTTTAAGGCGAAAGTTTCTTATTCTTTACTTTACTAGAAGGAATAGTTTTTGTTCTATACTTTTACAAGTGTAATAACTTGTCCTGTACTTTTCCAGGTTTATAATCTTACGTATATTACTTTTCATGCAATCCATGAGTTTGTCCAGGCATAGCTGTTATAAGATAATTAATAATGTGTCAATTAATAAGTCTTTACCTTGTAAAATACTGAAAGATGATATTTCAATTTTTCCATGAAAGTGATGACAATGTTTCAATCTTTTCAATATTTCAATTTAAATATGCGTTGTGATTTAATTATTTGATATTACCCATCCACACCAAATTAATGGCAGGGATTTTTACCATGTTGTTGGTTGCACCATGTCTCACCAAAAGTTACAAACAGCAAAACCCTAAAACCATGAGGTACCAGGCTCACCTTAAGTAACCTACTTTTGCAATATTAGGAGATCACAGATTTATATCATTTAAGCGAAAGAAAATTATAATTTTAATTTAAAATTAAAAAAATTATGCGTTAGTGCCCACTTGAGTCTGACATATTTTGATGTAACTCTTTTTCTACTGAACCAAATCTCAAACTATTTATGCCAAAGTGCAGGTGAGGAGGTGTCCTCTTCCAATTTAGTTGAGAACTGAATTAGTGGTCAAGCTTGGAATCTGCTGCGATTGACGACATGCTGGACTTAAGAATTTATCAAACTTTGCCGTGGTAGAATGATTTATATATATATATATATATATATATATATATATATATATATAGAGAGAGAGAGAGAGAGAGAGAGATTTGAAATATATTACTCACTGCTTGTAAATATAAGTATTAAATAAATAACAAAAGCTATATTGATTTTAACCCAATATTATATTTCGAGTGTCATGTATAGATTTGGTTTGGAGAGTTTACATGATGAAGTAAAGAATATCGAGGACTTTGGAATAAATTTTGTCGATGAGTAATAATGTTTCGTTTACAAGACATCGAAACGAGGTATGTAAGAAACATTGATGCGAAGATTGCCATTAATAGTTTAATGATTGAATTCAGGCATTCCGTAATTTTAACGAATATTAAAAAATTATGATTAAATATATAAGTGCTGCCAACATTTTGATAGGTTGAGGCTTTCTACCAATTCTCGTATTGTGCAATATGGGTTATTCTCAATTAATAACTTGATTTGGTCATCATCTGTAGTGGATGGTCTGCCTGATCGCTCTTTATCAATAAGGCTACAATTTCCAGCTCGGAACCTTGCGAAACACTTCCGTACAGTTCTTTCGGATAAAGAAACATCACCGTAAACCGCGCATATTTCCTTGGTTGCTTGTGAGGCATTTTTCCCTTTACGGAAAAAGAAAAGCATCAAGTGCCGAAAATGAACTTTCTTTTCTTCCATTTTAAAGGGTTACAGATTTAACACAGGTTAAAGGAACATAAAAATTCGTCCACGAAAAGATAGCTTGAACTGTGCTCTAAATGGAGGTGTAGTCAAATCCTATTTTATGGACTCAACCATGTTCTAAAACATGTGGAAAGATAAGCTACTATAAATCGGCACGAACTCTCCGGACAACCCAATAGTATATTACTGTCACATAACGAAATACGGTGTGTCTCTATAAGTCATTAATATGTACGAACCAGATTCCAGAATGCGCTT
>NC_042999.1:39632794-39642794 GCF_006345805.1 Octopus sinensis | reverse complement strand
TAAACATATATATATATACAATGAGTTATCCACCACATCTACAAATAAGCACCCTTGGGCAGGTAACGCTACCATTCATTCATTGTTAACATTTTCCAAAGATAACTTCTGCCCATCTACAGAACACACATTGAATATTTACCGGGTTCATGAACAGAAAGAATATTTCAGTATTGCTATAGCAACTTCACCCCTTTAAAAACCTGAAAACGTAAATGATAGAAATGCGAAAAAAGCATCGTCCCTCCATACACACCACAATCATAAATACGAAGCAGCTACAGCTATCAAAATATTTCCAAATGTGTCTCACTATTCCAGGAGTTATTTTTTGGCAACAAATCTCAGGTATCCATAAATGCAACAATTTGTATTACATGTATAGATGTAATGCACATTTATGTTTAATACTACCTGATATCTCATCCGGTACAGTTCATGAAACTAACTAATATATATGTTGTTAGTAAAACATGTTCTTTGTCTATCTCCTTATCCTCCTGGAGATTTTAGGTAAAATAATACCAATGTGTCCTTCTAACTTAATTAAATTCTACATATTTGTGCAGCGGAAGATAGCTCTACATTTTAAATTGATGTAATGAAATATGAAATGATTGCATTGTTCACTTAAATGGAGTCGCATGAAACGATCGTACTGCATTACCTGTGGCTATCCTTGTTGTTTATTTTGATATATATATATATATGTGTGTGTGTGTGTGTGTGTGTGAGTGTGTGTGTGTGTGTATGAGTGTCTTAGAGTTGTTTGCAAGACATCTAAGACATATATATATATATACATATGTATGTATGTATGTATGTATGTATGATTGTATGTATGTATAAATATAATCATACCAAGCTTATACATGGTTCTCATATACCCTGGTGAAACTTTAATTCTATAGAAATTAACTAAAGCGATTCCTATTTGGACCGCTTATTTTCGAAGTACGAAAATTATTGTAAATGTTTCCAAGGGATAATTTACTCAATAACTGCTTTCCTTCGTCTGCAGAATTGAGGAGCGCCGCACTCTCATTTCTACATCTGGATGATCTACGATAATGCAAATACACGTTTCAACATAATAGAGAATACATTTGAAAATTGATTCTCCTTGTCAAAACCAGATTAAATATGTCTCATACCTGTCTCGTGGAAGAAAATTTATATTGCCAAAGTAATATACAAGAAACTTTATAAATATCATTCTGCGGTTTTTACCATTTCTTTCAACTGCGAGAAATTAATCCATTAATTGTGAATAGTAGTTTGTGGTTACTGTCTGAGAGAAATTCCCATGATACATGTGCTGCGTTTGAATCACAATATGTATTTTACAGAGACAAGGAACTTCCCAGCAGTTACTGACGAGAACATCTCATGCATTTCGACTAAATTTTGTCTACATTGAGCTTTGTCAATGATACGTATTATATGTTCACATTGCCAGCGAAAATCTGTCTCCTCCAGTATATGAGGAAGAGACAATTATACATTCCAGACTACACACACACACACACACACAACACACACACACACACACACACACACACACACACACACACAAAGATACAGGCGCTAGCGCAAAGCATCATAGAAATGTGTGCTTGTAATGCATATAAACCAATAAAATTATCTATATACTCAGGATAAATCTATCAAGTAAAACATTATTGTTACAAAGCCTGCTCCGTCATATGTGTTTCTAATCGTATATGAACAAAAGGATTTACACATCAATCTCATGTGATTTTCGTCCGCTTCATTGGCTTGCTTATCTTTAAGGTCCATTAGATGCAATATGTTGGCAACACATTAAATATATATGTATATAAATCACTCGAGGATAAATTTTAATTTAATTTACATGATGGTGTTTGTAACTTCTAAAACGTTGCTAATATCAGTATTTCACGAAAGCTTTTCTACATTTCTTTGTTATATGTTCCATAATTCAGATAATGCATGTTCAATGTAACTATGTCTGTGCAAATTTGTCATGAATACCCTGTACCAAAAGCATATACGCGTTCATTTGAAACATGCAGGATTCTGTGAATAAGTTGTTGAAATGCAGAGCGAGAGAAAACCAGGTAGTCGGAGAGGAAGGCGTTGCAGTATTAGCTTCCAATCGCTAGCATCTGGTTTCGAATCTCACATTTTCATTCTTGAAGTTCTTTTTGGGTGAACGGTCATCTTACAGACAGACGTTCGAGGAACACACAATTACACAGCCTCTTTCTCTCTCTCTCTCTCTCTCTCTCTCTCTCTCTCTCTCTCTCTCTCTCTCACACGCATACATAACACATACATACACGCGCAAACACACAATCACACAGAGACACAAACTCATACGCATACACAGACACACAACAAAACATATTAGAATAAATGCACATATACATATACAAATATGCATGACTCCAAACAAATGACTGAAACAAAAAACAGAATACATATATGGGTGTGTGTATGTGTGTGTTTGTTCGGTATCTGTGTTCATATATATGTAAATCAAAGTGGAAAATTTATGGAAGTCACATGCATGTGTATGCATGGCTATGTGTGCGTGCCCGTGTGTTTATATGTATATATATATATATAGATGTTTTATATATGTATATATATATATGTTATACATATATATATGTTTTATATATACATATATATATATATATATATATATATATATATATACATACACACACATATATATATATATATATATATGTATATATATATATATATATAATATATATATATATTATATATATATATATTATATATATATATATGTCCCTCTATACATGCATAAACGCATACAGTCCGGAAAACATATACGTTTGTAGCGACAATTGAATTAGAATATATGTATGGGCGTAATGCATGCCCGCATGTGGGTTGGTTTATGCTAAGTGTCCAGATTATTGATAGGAAATTCAGCGCTGCTTCTGTTAACGAATACCATAACTTCTAGTAAAATACATACTTCTCTCAAATATATATTACGGGGGGGGGGTATATGAATATACGTGTACATACATACCTACGGATAAACACATGCATAACTTATAACATACTAGTTTGTTTCTATTTGTGTGTTAATGTGTATTTTTGTTTATACTTAAATTAAATTAGAATTATCTTTGTGTTGTACGTTATGTTTAGCGTAATGCAGATGCAAGCTGTTTGTCACTCCATTAGAAAATTCTGGAAGTTATAGACATTGATTCAGTACTAAGTAATCATTTAAAACATGATATTATTTTTTTATCTTACCATTAAATAAAACAGTTTTCAACTGATTTAATACAATCTCCATCGTTAATGTCTACCTTGTATTAATGCAGAAGAAATTTGATCGTATCTACAAATGTTAAGGAGGAATGTGTCGTTGTATGTATTTGTACTTGTGTATGTAGATGAATATGTAGGTGTGTATGCTTCCTTATATGTATTTCTTCTTCTATAACTCTTCCCTCCGCTGTCCTCTGTTGCTTATATATATATATATATATATATATATATATATATATATATATATAATATGTATAGGTGCGTGTATAAACATATATATATATATATATATATATATGTGTGTGTGTGTGTATGTATATATATATATATATATATATATATAGCATTTCACTCATCTCCTATTCTTTTATAACTGAAATTTGTGTATGCGATAAATTTCAATTCAATATGTCTATTTTTTTCTTATCGCAAGTTCTTCCGATATCCTAAAACCATTTCAATGATGTTTTCCTTGTCTGCTAACACACACACACACACACAGATATGCATATATATCTGTGTGTGTGTGTGTATGCCTATTTGTACGTATTTATGTATGTATGTATGTATGTATGTTTCACTGCAAATTCTCTCTTCTTTGCATCACTTCATATTATGTTTCAAGGGAAACCTTCATTTCGCAGAGATTAAATCAGAAATTCTTTTGCACTTTTTTTCAATATCTTTTTTTTTTTGTCCAAAATACCTTTAACTGGTTATGGAAGCAAAGATACTTTACAGATAATATTCATGTAAAATATCCCACTTTTTTGTTCTATATTTCAAACAAAAATAATAACGACAAATATATTACTCATAAAATGTATTATGAAATATTATTGATTTTCATTTGCTTTTTGAGTTTTCGTTTTGAAGTCACACAATCTTGTATCATTTAAATATAATACCAATACTTAATCGTATTAGAGTGAGTTGATAGTATACTTTCAATGAAATTAATATTCTTCCCAAAAGAAACTGCTCACCATTTAATACTATTACGTCGAAATGTACAAGAGCTACGACATCTTATGTTTTTGTTTTTCGAACATGAGACTCCGTTTGATATTATATGCATTCGCAGTTCTATGTTATTAAATTCTTTCTTTCAGCGTTGTGCAAATTGTCAAAATTTGTAATTTATGGAGCACTATTCGATACCATGTTTGGAAATTTAAAACATTATAAAGAAATATCGTATGCGAAACACAGACACATGAATACATAGATACGCACTCACAGATATAAGCATACATAGATACACACACATATGCCCGCGCGCAAGTGTGTGTGTGTGTGTGTGTGAAATAATAAGAGTGGTACTGTTTTCCATTTTAAACCTTCGTTGGCATACGCAGTGTGAGCTAAAACATATAGATATATTCGATATAGTAGTCTGTTAGAGCGAGGAAGGAAAGAGGTAACTCATGTACAATGTAATGCTCAAAATATCACAATAAAGTCTAAAAATATATTTAATATCATTCTTCTCGTGGATCGAAATTATAGAAATATTGGAATTTTCTTTCCATATCAACAGAAAAATTGTATAGAATATTTGTTTAACACCAGCAAGACACTTTCTTGGATAAATAAAACTACGTTTGGTCTATACAACATTATAGCACTGAACGGAAATTCTGTTTACAGAGCAGTATTACATATACAATGTTGATTTACATTTTCTTAACCGATTTCACTACTCCGACATTTTTCAACAATTGTATAAAATGCAGGAACACGGAAATATTACATAGGTACATCGGTTATGAAAAGGGTTAGGAAATTTACTCCTTCCTGTAGAGAAACTGTACCTGAAATTTCTAACATTTATTTTCTAGTTGAAGCCTATTAAAATGTGGGGAAGACTTGTGATTGCTTAAATGATATTTACCCTCAAACTTATGACTATAATTCTAACTTGTTCCATGGTGTCGCATATAACAGCATAGATTGTGATTGCGTATTTTCTCACTGAATTAGGTCTCATAATTTTATGGGGGATAACTGTTTCCAATGACGAGTTAGTGATATATCCTTGAGCATATTATATGATAGTTCGTACAATAGTGAGCCATACGGGTTTCACTCATAAAAGCTTACGTCTTCCTACGTGAATGATATTAGCACTGTATATGGTTGCCTATATGTTTGCATGTGGGAAGATGAAGTACACTAGTATAGTTATTGGTTATTGTTTTAGTTTACTTAGTTTTGTTTCTATTTTGAAATAATCATGTCTACATTTCACCGTCATCTTTTATTTCAAGAAATAACCTAAAAGTGAGATGGCTAAGCATTTTAATGAGTTCTCTGTTACATTCAAAGCTAAATTCTGCAAACACTTTCTGTTATCGGGATCACATATTTGCTGCCTATGAACATATATTCCAGGTATGCTTTACAGATATGTGTTCTCAGCAGAAGAGCAGTGAAGCTTCGTTTTCAATTTCAAATCCATCCAACGACTTTTTTGTTTTAAGCTTAGCACTTTCTCTATCGTCCCCTCTTGCCGAACCGCTTTATTACAGTGATGTAAATACACCATCAGCGATTGTGAAGCCGTGGATGGGGACACACACAGACACATAGATACAAACAAATGGAAGCTCTAGTAGAAAACACTCTCTGAATGTACCACGCGCTGGGACTGAACCAGGAATGATGTGGCTAGGAATCAAGCTTCTTATGACACAACAACGCCTGCGCCTATATATATATATATATATATATTATATATATATATATATATATATATATATATATATATATATATATATATATATATATTATATATATATATATAATATATTAATATATATATATATATATATCTATATATATATATATTATATATATATAAGGCGCATGGCTCAGTGGTTAGAGCATCGAGCTTACGATCGTGAGGTTGTGAGCTCGAATCCCGGACCGGGCTGCGTGTTGTGTTCTTGAGCAAGGCACTTTATTTCACGTTGCTCCAGTTCACTCAGCTTTAGAAATGAATTGCGACGTCACTGGTGCCAAGCTGTATCGACCTTTGTCTTTCCCTTGGATAACACTGGTGGCGTGGAGAGGGGAGGCTGGTTTGCATGGGCGACTGTTTGTCTTCCATAAACAACCTTGCCCGGACTTGTGTCTAGGAGGGTAACTTTCTAGGTGCAATCCCATGGTCATTCATGACCGAAGGGGGTCTTTACCCTTTATATATATATATATATATATATATATATATATATATATATATATAGTGAGAATTTAAAAGACAAAAAGACGAGGGCGGGTGTGTAAGCAACGAAGAGATATATCAGTTTAACGCTCGGGAACAGCGAAGGTTTTTTTGTTTCGAGCCTACGCTCTTCGACAGAAAGGAGCACAGAAATAAACACGAAAAGAAAATTAAAAAAAGTTTAGTGGCTAGTGATCTATCATAGTAATAGTGTGTGTGGTACCTCAGAAAACAGTATTGGTCCCATATATATTCAAGCAGTATGCATGGCACTGAGACAACAATATCTGAACGTGGATGTATCAAATGCTGAGAAATACATATCAAATTATTTACTGTTTCGAAAAGACAGGAGAGAAAGAATCCCGAGGTGGACAAGCAATGTATATCCGAGAAGAGCCTCCAAATTTTTTTTAAGAAGTATTAATCAGTCTGCATATGCTTCTTCGATGGAATTTCAAACACTACATTGTCGAATGGCCTGAGGAACGCCTTCTCTCAAGTATATCACTGCATGACTTGAGGCATGCAGAATCTCAGTTTGATCTCATAGACATGATCTTAATCGAGCAAATAGTGCTCCCCTCATGAATTTGAAAAAGTGCCCTGGACCGCTGCTTCAGAAATAACCTTATTCATAATGTTAATTTGACACCGACGATTTTTTCGGACCATAACCTAGTATTACTAAGAATGCATGGTCCGCGAATAACTACAGACAAGCAGGCTACTAGAAACACTCGACACTTCTCCAGCCTGAACTTTCACACAAGTAATTGGAAGGGTATCGAGAAAGAGTTCATTGAACAAAACTGGTCTACCATTATTTCTACTCAAAACACTGACATAATTCTGCAGCACTTAAAGAAAACCATCCACGACATATGCATGATTTTTGCTGGAGAGAGGAGGCCAAAAACTATAATGCCAAAAAATGTTTCTCAATGATAGGGGGATTGTAATGGGACGACGTGCAAACATCTCAAACCATCTAAATAGGCCACGAAAGAATAGCATACAATCTTATCTCAAACAAACATTGCTCAAAATCGAAAATGAATTGACACATACCCATGAAACATAGAGGGCAGAAAAAGAAGCCAGGGCTGTCAAAATTATTAAGAGGGACTCTAAATCCTTCTATAGATATGTAAAACGTCTGCTTCAGTACGATAAAAAAAACATGGCCACTGTTCGGAGAAAACGGGTCTCCGACTTCAGGCTCCCTAGGGAGGAGTGAAATAGTGAATGTGCAATACAAAAGTGTTGTAACAACTCTATTGGGGCACTTGCAAGTAGCTATTCCTGATGAGTTTTTCGCCAACACAACTCTTCCCAAAGAAATGTCAATTATTGATAACATCAAAATATAGGAAACAGATACAACATCTATCACTGGCAAGACGGGCTCAAAATCAGCAATCCTCCTAAAGAAATACAAAGGGGCTCTAACAAGACCGCTACAGAGTCTCTTTCAGAGCTTCCTCACAACTCTAAGACTTCCCAAAAAGTTAATGTAAGGAGTAATATGTCCTCTCCATAGCAGAACAGTAGGCTAAAAATTATAGACCCGTCTCTCGTTTCAGCAAAATCATAGAAGGATTTTCCAGGATGAAACTGATTGCTTTCCTTTAAGATAATGACACCAAGTATGGCTTCCCCTCAGCTGCCTTGACTGGGAAATGAATCGTTCAAACGTGAATATGATATATCTCGATTTTGAAAAGGTATTTGATTAATGTTGATCATGAGATGATATATCAGAAGGCAAAATCGGAAAACATAACCAGAAGTCAGTCTGTGGCAGCCAATGTCATCCTCTCGTAGTAGACAGTAATTGTGTGTGTGGTACCTTAGAAAACAATATTGGGGCCGTCACTGGCTCTTTCAGACATTCAGCAGTTACATAGTAAGCCATGTATATTAACAATGCAACGGCACTAAAGTAGTACAAGCAGCCGTGTACATTTCTTACGCTAATTTTCTACAAAGAGGCACAGATACCGGGCTGTTATTCATGTAATTCAATGCAGGTGAATTCCAAGCTCTCCGGTACTAGCTAATTAGTGCTCACAAGCAGCAACAACGGGACTTTAGACCAAAAGGATTCACATACAGTGCGGGATCTGGGATCGATATGAACAACGTTGCCTTGTTTCATGTACATACCACCACGATGGTGGAAATGTACATGCGATTGGTCACATGAATTCTGAGATACTTCAACCAGGAGACCGGTACCTTCACAAGAGGCCAGGAAATTATACTGGTCGTAGTGAAAATATTTGTAGTCAGCCGTCTAGACTACTGCTCTCCTCTGCAGTCACTGTACATTGTCAGATTAATAGAGAAACCTGAGGCAGTTGGGCGATGCTACGCCAGGAAGTTTGCATCAATGGAGCAGGTGAAATACTCTTAGACAAACGCACACACATACACACACACTTATATATACATAAACACATACACACATCCATATATTTTCATTATTTAAAACAGGTTTAACTTTTGAACTTAATGTGGAAATAATTGTATTTTATGTAAGAGTATGTATGGAAATAAAAGATATGAAAACGCATTTTTGCACAATAGATGTTTCTGTATTATAGCTCAACTGAATATATATAAGTGTACGTATTCATAAGGTAAATTTAATATATATAGCACACTTGAGAGGGAAAGAAGAACATAACACAAAAGTCACATGCTATATCCAATCACTTCTAAAGGAATAAACTTTTAGTAAAAAAAATTCTGAGTTGCCTGCAGCTGAAAGAATTTCGTGGTAGAGCAGTAGCAGAAAGAAAACATTTAACTGAGCAGAATACACATTACGTTGATCTTTAGCTTTAAAAACTTTCGTTCTGTTGCCATATTTAAAACCACGTGTAAGTGTAATAACGTATAAGTGACATTGCCAAGACAAGGGTCCTAAATTTCGCTTCGTGCTTTTTATAATTGCTTGCAGCGAAAAGTAACGGCTTTCGGTATAGGGCTCCCTGTACCCAGAAAAATGTCTCACTGCCTCGTTTTCGGCTTCAAAACACAGCGAAGCGTATAATTAAAACTTTTTGTTGATACAATTGACACGAATTCTTTCACCTTTTCAATTCTTCCCTCCTCACAGGTTTTGTATATTCCAAACCTACCTTATAAGTACTTACACTACAATAGTTTCAGCCAAAATATTCAGAGAAAACAAACTTTTATATATTTATTTTCATATATAAATATATAGAATAAAACTATTTCTCCTGATATTAAAACACACAAAGACACACACACACTCATATATATACATAAATCAATATATGCATATATATAAACATATATAGGTATGTTATAAATTTTATATATATGTATATATATATATATATACATACAATATAGATATAATAAATTATATATATACATATATTATATATAGTATATAATATATATATATATATATTATCTCTTTCCTCTCTC
>NC_042999.1:39617794-39627794 GCF_006345805.1 Octopus sinensis | reverse complement strand
TATCATGATCATTAACAACACTGTCAATTGAGTTATAAATGAAGACGTCTGGAAGTTTATTCAATAGCATATTATTAATGGTATGTGTGGAGGCGCAATGGCCCAGTGGTTAGGGCAGCGGACTCGCGGTCGTAGGATCGCGGTTTCGATTTCCAGATCGGGCGTTTTGAGTGTTTATTGAGCGAAGACACCTAAAGCTCCACGAGGCTCCGGCAGGGGTTGTTGGTGATCCCTGCTGTACTCTTTCACCACAACTTTCTCTCACTCTTACTTCCTGTTTCTGTTGTGCCTGTATTTCAAAGGGCCGGCCTTGTCACTCTCTGTGTCACGCTGAATATCCCCGAGAACTACGTTAAGGGTACACGTGTCTGTGGAGTGCTCAGCCACTTACGCGTTAATTTCATGAGCAGGCTCTTCCGTTGATCGGATCAACCGGAACCCTCGTCGTCGGACCGACGGAGTGCTTCCATCCATCCAATGGTATGTAGAAGAACAGTTTTTGGAGGCAAGATAATTCTGTCACCGATGTAATCTGTATTGTTGAAATCATGAAGAAGATTAGGAAAGGTTTCATACATCAAATCCTCGAATCACTTGATTTATATACTGCATCGGATGAAATAAACTGTTCTTCCTCGACTGGAGCCCTCTCTTCACTGAGTTTTAAAAGCTGCCTGATCTCTTGAAAGCGGCGATCTTTATACATGAACTTATGTTTGTTTATTATATGACAATAGCTATTTTATGTTTTCATTATATTTATCAATACAGTAATGGCAATTATATAATATAGTTAGTTGAATTAAGTAATTTACTCATTCTTGAATGTAATGATAGTAATGGTAGACAGAGTTATTGAAGTATTCATGTGGCATTAAGAGTGAATATTTCTTTCTAAACAATATATTTTGTGTTATTTTGCGGTGAATGAGAAAAAAGATTTTGCTGTTGATCCCAGACGTGATGCTACTACGTAACGTTAACCATGTGAAAAGAATGGTTCTTGAAGTTGCAATCCTGCAACTTTTGGTGTTTGGCCCTGACTTAATAATGCTTATGGCAAAAGTAAATCAGATAGAAAACTGTAACCGTTTAAATTGTAATGGGACGTTAGGTGGTATAACTGGTATGCAAGGAATGAAGATGGTGTCATCTTTACCACAACCAGTGAGAATATTTGCCTCACTGCAGTTCTTCACAAGTTTGTGCACAATTACTCTTGTACCACCGCATAATTATGTTTGAGACAACATACGCAACAGCATAATAGGAATCCCATTTTCCGAGTGAAAACAATAAGGAGATGTACCTGGTGGTTCTAGTGATTTCAAAATTTCGATGAGGTAGTCAACACTATCCTCATTATCAACAACATTGTCAATTGAGTTATAATTTATTATTTCTCCCGGAACCTTTTCAGTATCATATTATCAATACTATGCACTGCAACATTTTTTGGAGACAGGAAAGCTCACTCACAGATCTAATCAGTATTGTTGTAATTATGAAGAAGATAAGGAATTATTTCATCAACCAAATCATTGACGGAATGAGTTGATTTACATATTAGATTGAGTGCAAGAAATTGTTCTTCATCAATTGGAGGTTTCCTTTCACCTAGAAAAGAAGAGAAAGAGAAAGAACGAGAGAGAAAGAAAGAGTGGAGAAAATAGACAAATAGAGAAAGAAGAAAATCATAGCCAGGTGTTGTCTGGTTTTAGGTTTTCTTTGAGGGGCAAACAGACAGAATTTTCCTGTTATATATATTGATATGTATGTACATATATATAAAATTATAATTTAGGGGATCTAGGAGATACCACCATGCTTGGAATAGCAACCAAAACGTGACTCTAAAACCACATTAAAAGTTCATACAGCACCAGGAGAGTAGACCAAAGGACAAAATATACTAACAAAACAATTACTAGATAATTCCAGATCCCTGATTTCTGGGTCTGCATAAGAAATGCTTGGTCCCATCAGTGGAATATACACACCACATAAATACAAATATATATATATATATATATATATATAACATAGGAATACTTACATATACAAACGTACACACACACACACACATATAGATATACATGTATATATATAGAGAGAGAGAAAGAGAAAGAGAGAGAGGGAGATACATTGATAGATAGATAGATAGTTACGTACATAGATAGATAGATAGATAGATAGATAGTTAGATAGATAGATGCTATGTACAAAACCAAATATATGACACCCTAGGCATAACACCAACATGAACTTCTAACTGTCCTCTCTTGCAGTCTCTAGTGAGACTTAGAGCCACCTTGTACAAATACAAATCAAAAGTCAAAAATAATAATAGTATACTACTAATAATAAATATAACAATAATAATAATAGTAATAATAATAATAATAATAATAATAATAATAATAATAATAATAATAATAATAATAATAATTATAATAATAATAATAATAATAATAATAATAATAATAATAATAATTATAAGCTCCTAATTAATCGCATGATCCTTGAATCCTTGAGAACTGTCATAAGCGCAGAAATCTCAGCTCTTCATGGATTGATTATAAAAAAGCCTTTGACATCATACCACATTCGTGGATTCTGAAATCGCTGGACATTTTCAAAATTTCTCCTGTGATTTCAGATTTTGTAAAGTATAATATATCACTATGGAACACGAAGCTCCAATTATATCATTCTAATGAAGTATTGCAATCAAACAATATTAGCATAAACTGTGGACACAAGGTAAAAGAGTAAAGAGTAAAGAGTATTTATTAGGCACATCCCCAGACTCATCTCTTTCCAACTGCTTGCTCATTAGTCACTATAGACTGGGACTCGTAAGTGTCATAGCTGAATTGCTAGCGACGAATTATGTAAAGTTTGCATTATATTTGCCTGTCTATCAGCGTATTTATTCCACAGTACAAAGATCGTTCCTGAAATAAGTCTCGCCTTCCATAGAGATTTGAAATGACTATATCAGTGGTGTCTCAAAACAACAGTATCTCGTAACTTCAGCAAAGTAGTTGCTCTATCTCTTTCTCTCTTTCTCCATGATGCTTTCATAGTATGCTGCATTTTCACATCAGTAATGGATTCAAATCAATTATGTATTACTCAAACATGTATTATACATATTATGTAATTGTATGTAATATTACGTAAGCTTACTATCAAGAGGTACAAAATTCATTCGTGATAACATCTAATTGCGTTGCATTCTGATAAACATCAGACACCAAATGCTATACGCTATACTTTCAAAAACCCGAAACATATATGAATGTATATAAGAATATATATATATATATATATATATATATATAGGCGCAGGAGTGGCTGTGTAGTAAGTAGCTTGCTAACCAACCACATGGTTCCGGGTCCAGTCCCACTGCGTGGCATCTGCTATGGCCCCGGGCCGACCAATGCCTTTTGAGTGGATTTGGTAGACGGAAACTGAAAGAAGCCTGTCGTATATATGCATATATATATATGTGTATGTGTGTGTGTTTGTGTATGTGTGTTTGTCCCCGTAGCATTGCTTGACAACCGTTCCTGGTGTGTTTACGTCCCCGTCACTTAGCGGTTCGGCAAAAGAGACCGATAGAATAAGTACTGGGCTTACAAAGAATAAGTCTCGGGGTCGATTTGCTCGACTAAAGGTTCGACTAAATGACTGAAACAAGTAAAAGAGTAAAAGAGTAACAGAGTATATATATATATATATATATATATATATACATAAAGAGAAAGCTATAATCTGACTTACAGGGGCTAGCAAGAAATTCGAAGAGATTGTGAAACAATTGAACTCGAAGATTCAGCTGTTTCTTATTTGATCGACTCCGAAAGGATTAAAAACAAGGTCGATCACGGTGGCATTTGAACTCAGAACGTGATGTTGGAAGAAACGTCGGCGTGGTTACGATTCTGCAGCTTGCCACCTTACTCTTATATGTATTGGGTTGACAAGAAATTATTTAGTTTTTCGCAAATTGAGTAACGATTTTTTTATTGAATTTTGTAAGTTTATTATTTTCCCTTTCCACATTTAATAACCGTTACTTTTATCTTACTTTAGAAGCAAATTGCGCTTAATTTTGCTTACAGCTGTTAGTTCAGTGTCAATTTTAAAACGGAGTACAAATACGAACATTTTCGACATATTTTGCTATTTGGTTTCCGTAAAGGCGCGAAAGTTGCCGATGATCGCAAAGAGACACATGAAGTTTATGGTGTTGATTGCTTAACATGACGCACGTATTAGAAATGGTGTAAAAATTCCATTCTGGAGATTTTTCACTCAAAGATGACCAACGTTCTGGTCGACCTACTCAAGTTGATGATGACCGAATGAAGTCTGATTGTGATATATCTGTGTGAGGTATTTCAGAGACGTTAAATGTTTCACACACAACAATTGAAAATCACTTAAAATATCTTGGACTCATTCATTAAGAAGCTCTAAATTTGGGTTCCACATAAGTTGAGATTCACTTAAAAGCGAATCAATATTTGAGATACACATCTCAAACGCAATGGAATTGACATTTATATAAACGAATCGTCACAGGAGATGAAATGTGTATTGTCTACAATAACATGAATCGAAGACGATCATGGTCCAAGTGTAATGAGCCAGCACAAACCACATCGTAAGCTGAATTGAATCAAAAAGACATATGCTGTCAATTTGGTGGGATTTTAGTGTATTTTGAGCTGCTTCCAAGAAACTAAATGATAAATTCAGATGTTTACTGTGAACAACTAATGAAACTTGAGGAATCGATCAAAGAAAAACGGCCAGAATTGGCAAATCGTAAGGGAATAGTGTTCCACCATGACAACGCTACACAACAGACGTCTTTACTAACTCGAGAAAATTATTGGAGCTAGGTTGAAAAGTGATGTCACATTCATATCATAGCCCTGACTTCGCACCATCAGACTACTATATATTTCTAAGTTTGCAAAATTCTTTGAATGATAAGACTTTCAATAATGATAATCACTTGAAGTCGCTCATGCTTCAGCTTTTGGCTGACAAGGACCAGAATTCCTATGAGCATGGTATCATAAAGTTGCCAGAAAGACAACAAAAGGTAATCGAACCAAATGGAAAATATGTACTTGATTAAACTTCATTCCTTGCATGAGAAGAGATGACTTTTATTTCACACTAACAAACCAAAATTACTTTCTTGCCAACCAAGTTAAAAGTATTTCTGTCACTTCACCATCCTATTTTTCTCCTTAACAATGCAATATGAGATAGAGAAACGTATCATTGGTTAAATTATTGCATTATAACAATTACAGAAATGCAAGAAATAATTCGTTTTGAAAATCGTAAATCATATCCATTTGACGTATATTGGTAATATGTGACATATATCTGAGTTACAAGGATTTTATGCAATCGTTGCCAAGGTAAACAATCATTCTAAATTTTATCTTGTCGTGAGAATGAAAGAGACTTTTGAGTTTGTATAAGAGTTAACATGACAGAAACCCTAACTATTATCTGAAATGGCAGTGACCGAAAGAACAGTATTTTCGCTATTGACGTAATGCCTTATATGTCAGCTGACGGATGTCGTCTGCTTGATAAACCAAACAGATTATCCAGTTTTCTAATAATAATCTTATAATAAGAAATAACGTCGCAAATGAAACATGATATATTTGCAACCACAAATGAACGCACGCAATGAAATATCATTACGTATTCAAAATAAAACTGCCCTCCGCCTTGTAATAGACATAACGGCGTTATAATTGTTTGATTCTAATTTATATTGTGCCATACGTATATATATGTATTTGTTCTTTAACACAAAATGACTCTTATATAATATATGGGATAAAAAGCATTTAAACCATGACAGACTCATTTTTTGTTTTGATTTTCTTTTTTTAACCAAGTATAAGAATCCATTATCACCGCTTCCTTCAATCGTTAAACCTTTAGTACGTGATTTTAACGAAATTCGATTTCTATATTTAGCGGGCATAATGATTACTGTTTATTTCAATCTTTCAGTTGTGTGTTTACTTATATTACAATCAATTCGTATTGAAGACATAGAGGCAAAGTTTCCAATCATATTTCATAGTTAAAGTCTTGGAAGATTTGATTGAGCCCACTGCTAGTTTAGAGCTTTTGATTCCGGTGCCGAGGCGAGATTGATATTGACACTAGGAGATTCACATGTTTATGAATGGATGGTAATACGGATATATAAATAGAAACATAAATACATACATATATAAATACATACATACATACACATATACATACACATGTGAAAGTCTGTGTGAGCGCGCGCGTGTATGTGTATATGTATATATTATTACCAGTAGTATTATTAATATTATTTAGGATCCGTTTGAATCACGCTATTTTAAAATGAAGGACACCAAGCGTGGTTTTAGATATACACACCCGTTTATATACCATATACACTTACAGCCGTATATAGCCATGCATATGCAGACGTATACATACACTTTCACATAAACACAAATATACACATACGTATATCTATACATGTACATGAAATTGTGTACCTAAGCACACCGGCGTGCAGTTTCATGATCCCATGTCAGTTCTAGAGTCAATATAGGGAATGATCCAGATATGGTGTTTATATAAAAGAAGAGCACAAATGGGTTTAAGGTTCGCTACAACCGTTTCATGCACGTTCTTTTATGGATGAATAATTCGACACCATGAATAAATAAAGCATGATTTTCAGGTAAATTAAAAATTCTAAATTTGGTTTGGAGAAAGAATAACAGGATAGGATAACACAAGTACGGGGTTGTCATTAACGTTCCACTTTAATTATCTATGGGTTAGCAGTATGTTAGCCAGACAGGTAATGCACTATCAGAACGCTTACGTGTGCATCGGCAACAAATCAAAAACCCAGAAGTCCGCCAAATACAACCGAGCAACCATCTGGCAACATGTGGTCGGAAAACTTTTGTGATATTCCCATTTCATGAACTTTACAACCTTAATGAAATTAAGAGAAAACTAAGAGAAAAGGATTTTATTAAGAAATTCAAACCCAAGCTTAACAAAGACGACATTAATCTTTTGGGGGGTTCAAAAATCTTATATCTATAAGTAAAACACACAAAAATCCCTTAAAAGTACTGCTGTCGTCATTTCTAAAGATAAACATTGAAAAATGATTTGGCATCATTTCTAAACATAGCCAGACAACTACTACGTTCTTCTCTACAAGAACGTATATAAAGGACAAAAGTCAGTCAACTACAGTTGAAACATTCCTGTCATAGCATGGGACCTAGAAGACTGCTTAAATGCAAGAAAGTATACTAGTCCCTTAATAGTTGATATTCAATATTTCATCTATTCAATAAGACAATCAGTACTTGATTTCATTTTCCTATATATACTATTTATACTATATATTCTATATTCTACATTGATATTATAAAGAATATAAATAAAAGAAAAACACTAGAAAGATTTGGAAATCCTTTGAATAATATATATATATATATATGTGTGTGTGTGTGTGTGTGTGTGTGTGTGTGTGTGTGTGGAGGCGCAATGGCCCGGTGGTTAGGGCAGCGGACTCGCGGTCGGAGGATCGCGGTTTCGATTCCTAGACCGGGCGTTGTGTGTGTTTATTGAGCGAAAACACCTAAATAGCTCCACGAGGCTCCGGCAGGGGGTGGTGATCCCTGCTGTACTTTTTCACCGCTCTTTCTCCCACTCTTTCTTCTGTTGGCCTGCTCGCTTAGCCAGCGGGGTGGCGTCGTTCGAAGGCTAAAACAATGCGAACGCATTGTGACCAGCGATGTGTAGCAACATCTGATGGTCTGGTCGGTCACGTGATCATGTGATATATATATATATATATATATATATATATATATATATTATATATATATATATTATATATATATATACATTAGCACTACACCCTGGTGTTGCCCTGGTTTTATGCCCTACACACACGTTTTATTATTTGATTATTTGTAGATTCCTTATGGCTAGCATCAGCACACGAGGTGTATGAAGCAAACAGCTCATCTTTATAACAAGTTTTTAGGTCAAATTCTGATGAACAACGCTGCAGTTTCCATCTACCAAATTCAGTCAGAAGTATGTGGTTGGCCTAGGGCTATTGTTGAAAACACTTGCCGAAGTTAACATGCGTAGTGATTGAACGTGGAACCATGTGGTTGAGGAGCAAAATTCTCAATGACACTCTCATGCTTGCATCTAATGTGTGTATTTGTGTATTTGTGCATGTGTTTAGATTTCTTGTTAAATTGAGTATTTCGTCCCATTCTGCTTGAGAGTTAGCTGTTTGTCAGGCAAATATCTATAAAAGCGCCGGTGGAGGCGCAATGGCGCAGTGGTTAGGGCAGCGGACTCGCGGTCGTGGGATCGTGGTTTCGATTCCCAGACCGGGCGTTGTGAGTGTTTATTGAGCGAAAACACCTAAAGCTCCACGAGGCTCCGGCAGGGATGTTGGTGATCCCTGCTGTACTCTTTCTCCACAACTTTCTCTCACTCTTACTTCCTGTTTCTCTTGTACCTGTATTTCAAAGGGCCGGCCTTGTCACTCTCTGTGTCACGCTGAATATCCCCGAGAACTACGTTAAGGGTACACGTGTCTGTGGAGTGCTCAGCCACTTACACGTTAATTTCACGAGCAGGCTGTTCCGTTGATCGGATCACCCGGAACCCTCGTCGTCGTAACCAACGGAATGCTTCCCATCTATAAAATAAATGCCAGAATGAAATACGTACTGAGGCCAGTATAATCAATTAGATTTTTGAAGGTGATGCCTCATTATGGTGACAGTCGAAC
Source organism: Octopus sinensis (assembly GCF_006345805.1). NCBI lineage: Eukaryota > Metazoa > Mollusca > Cephalopoda > Octopoda > Octopodidae > Octopus > Octopus sinensis. The sequence goes on along the minus strand of NC_042999.1, from coordinate 39,618,912 downwards.
ACTAAACCCAGTAATATAATGTTTGAAGACTTGATGGTTTCAAATTTAAGGTAATGGATTACTACCCAAAAGATAATGAGTTCAAAACTTCGTATTGGACTTTCACTCTATACGATAACACTATACGTACACCTCAGTCTACTTGACTTCCAACAACTAACAATTGTAATTTGGAGTTGAATGGTTAATGGTAAGAAAGATGTCCAGATCTCTTTAAAAAATTATTCTGCAAAATATTCTGAGATAAACTATTTTTACACCACAACAAACAAAGAAACACACACACACACACTCACACACACACACACACACACACACACACACACACACACACATATATATATATATATATATATATATACGCAGGTGTCTATGTGATGACTTGAGCTACTTCAAATAGGAGTCAAATCTCTCTTAAAACACACTCATCAAAAGAAAGACAGCATTTCAGGAAGAAAAAATAATCAATGCCCGAAGAATACTAAATCATTTCATACCTCAAAATCAGCAGCTCGGCTTCCGAATCCATAAGGAACATACACACACAGAAGCACACACACACACACACATATACAACACAAACTCTCTTAGATTTACAGTATTTCAGGAAAAAAATAACTACATCAGAGGCAACTCTGGACTAAAAAAACTCAGACAAACGTAACCCACATTAAAAGATTATCTACTAAAGAATACTAATATATCCTCGAAGATTCATTCCTTGATAAAACTCCATGTATTTTAAGATAGTTCAGGCAGAGTTGCCTCCCTTAGCTACAGACCTTATGCAAACGGACCTCGCTTCCGAGGTTGTTTTTGTAGTAAAGAAGAGCTGTTGTGTAACAAATATTCTTCATTTCGTAGCCAACTGATTATTGAATCTTTTGATACCTAATACGTCAAAATCGGCAACTCAGTTCTCGAATCCATAAGGAACGAACACGCGCACACACAAACTTTTAAAGAAATATCTCTCCCCCCTCTATCTTTCTCCCTCTTTTTGTCTCTCTCTCACTCTACATGTGATCTCTTTTTTTCCTCTGTCTCCCCTTCTCGGGATCTTTCCTTCTCCTTTGTTTCCGGCGAAGAGCTCCGCTCGAAACGTTAAACCCTCCTTC
>NC_042999.1:39580294-39612794 GCF_006345805.1 Octopus sinensis | reverse complement strand
AGAAATATTGTAGAAGATCAATAAACAAGATAATTACGAATTATTAAATTACCTTGAGAAAACTTGTGAGTGCAATTTCGTTAACGATAAGAATCGATATAAATTGTTCGAATTTTAAAGTTCAATTTTGTTGCATCTAGAATAAACATATCCTACCATTAAATAATGACTGCAATTCTTCAAAGCATATTTATTTAAATAAGAAATCTATCTTTTCCTTATCTTACACAATTCGACTAGGCAACACTCACAGATGTGATTCGGCAAGTTGTTTCCACGAAGATAGAATATCAGGAGATGTATTGTGTGCAATAATACGTAACGAAATACAAGGAAAAATAATATTAGCGAATTATAAAACCTTAGTTTAGTATTTTCCATTTTATAAGGCGGTAAACTGGCAGAAACGTTAGCACGCCGGGCGAAATGCATAACCGTTACGTTCTTAGTTCAAATTCCGCCGAGGTCGACTTTACCTTTCATCATTTCGGAGTCGAAAAATTATGTATCAGCTACGCACTGGAGTCGATGTAATCGACTTAATCCGTTTGTCTGTCCTTGTTTGTCCCCTCTATGTTTAGCTCCTTGTGGGTAGTAAAGAAATAGGTATTTCGTTGTCTTTACGTTCTGAGTTGAAACTCCGCCGAGGTCAACTTTTGCATTGCATCCTTTAGGGGTCGATAAATTAAGTGCCAGTTGCGTACTGGAGTCGATCTATTCAACTGAACCACTCCGCCAAAATTTCGGGCCTTCTGACTGGAGTAGTAAAGAATATTTTCTATTTTATTGAAAACTGATTTTGAGCTATAAAATACAACGTAAGAACATTGGATCATAAAAACCACTCTTTGTTATGTTTCTCTAAATTTGCACCAATATGAAGTGCATCAGTATATTTTGTATAACTCTCTGGATAATCAGATCAGAGTATATTACATAACAATATCAATAACATACTTTTCTAAGTAATGATTGTGAAATCTTAGACCCTAGGAATAAAAGCAGTTCGGGTGGTGTAAAGCTATATAAAAAACGAAAGGCACAAAGAATGAACTTTTGGCGAAGCGTAAGTCGATACTCTCAACTCCTTACACGCCCGAAGGAAACAAACTTGGCTCTTTACATATGAAATGGGACAAAATATTTATGCTAAGTATGGTTTCATACACTGGCGATAAATGGATGTGCATTCAAAATCCTATTGACTTTGCTTTCATACGAATGTATCCAGTGTCCATACAGAGCCCTAATCCAGTATCTGAAATCTGCAAAATGCATACAAATATAAGATAATATATATAATAATACGAATGGTTCATGACTGTTTTTGTAGCTATCATAAAATACGAGATTCTTAACTTGGTTAGATAATGTTAGATAATGTAATTTGTATGCTATGAATATTTATTTCCTTTCGTCTAAGTAAGTAAAGGCGATGAACTAAATCATTTGTATGTATGTGAGATAAATCGTGACGGATTCGCTTCCATATTATTAAAAGACCTAAAATAAAGCTATCCATTATCTTATATTTTATAATTTATTTCTCTTTGACTACGGTTAATGAGGACATTGAGAGAATTGCTAAAAACCACGTTACTAGGGTCAGTATTTGAATAACTAATATGAATAGTAATTAATAGTAAATAACAAATGTAAAGTACCAGATTATGAATCTTGTTATTGTTGAGTTAAAAATGAATATCCATTTAGTAGTGTGCATATTATATATCTCCGTCAGATACTATGCGAACAAAAAAACGCAGCCATATTGGTAAAGCTTATGCAGTACTAAATCCCTCTTGTATACGTTTCATTAACTACGTTGTTTTTATCTTTTATTCAGAAGGAAAGACAGTGCACATGACCTTTTAAAATGACGATATGTCTAGCAGTAGCGAGGGGGGAAGGCATCGCAAAACAAGCCTGGATGCTTGCCACATTTTGCACTCGGCTGAAAGCGCCCAATATGGAAAGCGGTGGACATAAAATTTGATATTAAATATATCGGTTATCTACATCATGTTGCGAGTTAGATGACAGAGCCGATACAATCGAAATCTGCCGAACAATTATTATCCGAAATTCATTATTGACAGATCTGGATTTATAAATCAAGTTATTGCAAAAGAGACCAGATAGATATCCCTATAATCACATAATCCTTGAAGGTGGCTTATATAATGTTAATTTTAAAGCAGGTGTGCTTATAATTGTATTTATATATTCCAGACTCAAATAATTCAAATTATAGCATTATTAATTTTTAGCAGAGTATCATTGATATCCCAGGAGCATATCATGCATTGTTTCGTAGACAATTATCACGGCAAGAATATAGGAAGCAAGGAAAAATTAGAGGATGCATTGTGCAAAACTATATATTAAAATTCTAATCTACCAATTTCTGTATAAACCATAATACATTTATATTATCATCCCAGAAATGTAACCATATTTCTTAACCTATCATCTAAGTATAAGATACAGTATGTTAAATCATACTGGCAAATAGAATTACAATAAACTTTTGATACCTGCGTTTGACTTTGTTAATCTTACAAGACAATAATATATGTTTGATTCACAAATCTGAACTGACATGTTGCCAACTAATCAGAGATATTAATTCAAAAATTAATTCCCGTGAAATTAAACATTTAGTGCCAGAGGCTCTGATCAAGTTAAAACAAAAGTTTCGAAAAGTACCCAGCGGATATTTGATTGACGTAATGTGAGGCAAGTGAAGGGAAGACTATTTAAGTACATTCATTAACAAAAAACTACGGGTAGCAATAACAGATAATTTTACAAAATTAAGAGAATATTTATTGCGTCTCTGAATAATTGTGTTGTCATATAAATAGTGGAAGGCGATCTAATCATTACAAGCATTGTCCATTCATATAAAATTCGTATAATAAAGATGAGTGCATTATGTGAATACATCGTATTTGATGGCGCAAAAGTTATATCGGTGTAATGAGGAGAAATCGTTGACTTCAGCGAAAAGTTTCCACTCAGAAATGTACAGATAATCGAAAGGCGCAGTCTCAGAATATTTAATGAGTACAATAACTATGTTTTACGTCATGTGAATGGGATACGTGGTTCTAATCTGAAAGATCTAATCTATAAAATAATAGGACAACCATATTATTTTCTACTCTAGGCACAAGGCCCGAAATTTTGTGGGTGGGAGCGAGTCGATTGGATCGATCCAGAATGCAACTAGTATTTAATTTATCGACCACAAAATGACAAAACGCAAAGTCGACCGCAACGGAATTTGAACTCAGAACATAAGGACAGATGAAATACCACTAAATATTTTGCTTTGCGTGCAAACGTTTCTGAGAGCTCGCCGCCGTATACTGGCGTATATATTCTTTTCTGTTCTAGGCACAAGGCCCGAAATTTTGGGGGAAGGGCCAGTCAATAAGATCGACCCCAGTATGCAACTGGTACTTAATTTATCAACCCCGAAATGTGACAAACGAAAATTACACCGCCGATCGTTGTTGTTGGCAAACAACTACAGTAATTTTATTCGGCTGAATACACCTCAATGATTGGTTGAAACTACCGAAATACAAGAACTTAACGTGAAATCACATCGTAAATATACGTTTTTCTCAAAAAGGCTAAGAGTAAAAGTGTCCGAAGTTTGAAAGTCTTTAGTTACAAAAAATTATTTTTTTTAATCTGTAGGTTACAAGGGAAAGATCCAATACTTTTTTTGGGAGGTAAATCAGCAAATCTATGTCGCTTGAAATTATCTATTGAAATGTTTCACATTAAATATATTCAATTATATATTGCTAGCAGAAGTGAGCTACTGCCATCTCTAGCAGGCGAGGTGTCCAGTATTCAAGAGAAGCATAAATAGCCCGAAACCTGGTTAGTCTGCGGTTTCCGTCGGTAGAAAGTGGTAGTAGTTCGCTCTCCTGCTCGCAATATCTCGGATACAGCTGTGTAACGTTAACCATCTAGAGGAGATGGCCCTTTGATATTAAAAAAATCGCAGTAACGTCTGTTGGAATGGACAGCCGTGTTGAAGTGGCAACGATCATTACTTGTTTGTACAACCACTGTGTTAATCTCTTAGAGAGATCTTACAACTAGCATGTATGATTATTACATATATATATGTAAATGTTTTATAAATATATAGAATATGCTGTGTTGGGGCGTGTACGCATTAAACAGAGGTACATGTAATTACGTTACACACTCACAGATACGCATATATTATGCATATTTATGTGCACATAAAGATACATACGCTTGTAATTGCTTGTGTGTATATACGCCCCACTCTCTTTCTCTCTCACAGCCATACACAACACTACCACAAGCACACATTTATACGTGCGTGTGTGTGTGTTTGTCTATATATACTCATATCCGTATCTAACTCAATTCCTCTATGTCTCTCTCTCTCTCTTTCTATCTATCCATCTATCTATCTGTCTACCTATCTATCTATCTATCTATCTATCTATCTATCTATCTATCTATCTATCTATCTATCTATCTATCTATCTATTTATGTATCTATCTCTCCATCCATCCATCCATCCAGCTATCCATCCATCCATCTATCTATCTATCTATCTATCTATCTATCTATCTATCTATCTATCTATCTATCTATCTATCTATCTATCTAGCTGAATCTTGTTTTCCTCTATATATATATATATATATATATATATATATATATATACATAATGTAAGTTTGTGTATGTGTGTGTATGTATGTATTCCGTGCGCATTTGTGTGTGTATGATGGTTTGTATTCACTTTGTATTCCTATGAAAGGGAAAAGAGACTTTTCGATTTCCAATGGAGAATTTGTCTTGTTGCGAAGTTATATTAAAATATGGCTATTTTCTCTCTGAAATTATTAATTTTCTGCAAGTAATATTAAATAACTTTTATCCAATACAATATTTCTCGATTATTTCCAATAACACACTTTGCAATCTATGCATTCCCTTTATTCCAGCTGTCATTTCCAGCTTGACACAATGGCAATATACGTTGACAGCTGACGTGCGAATCTAAACTACTTAGCATATAGGTGACGAAAACGATTGCAAACTACTTTATGAAAATGTGAGTTTGTGTTACAATGACGGTGTATGCAGAGATAGGACTGGTTACACTACGGTGCACAGATACAAGATTGAATTACAGCAGATCACTCTCACAAGCAACTGCACACATGTACACACGCATACACACACAAATACACACATACAGACGCAGGAGTGGTTCTGTGGTAAATAGCTTCCTTACCAACCACATGGTTCCGATTTCAGTCCCACTGTGTGGCACCTTGGGCAAATGTCTTCTACTATAACCTCGGGCCGACCAAAGCTTCGTAGACGGAAACTGAAAGAAGCTCGTCGTATATATATATATATATATATATATAATATATATATATATATGTGTGTGTGTGTGTGTGTGTGTGTGTGTGTGTGTGTGTATGTGTGTGTGTGTGTGTGTCTGTGTTTGTCCCCCCAGCATCCCTTGATAACCGATGCTGGTGTGTTCACGTGTCCCGTAACATAGAGGTTCGGCAAAAGAGACAATGGAATAAGTACTCGGCTTACAAAGAATAAGCCCTGGGGTCAATTTGCTCGACTAAAGGCGGTGCTCCAGCATGGCCACAGTCAAATGACTTCAACAAGTAAAAAGAGTAAAAAGAAGACTATACACAAAAAGGTAGATATAATCCTACGTGAGCGTGAATATATATATGTGTGTGTGTGTGTGTGTGTGTGAGTGTGTATGTGTATGAATGTATGTATGGGGTGAGATAGCGAGACATATAAAGAGACATACATGCACAATTTCAGGACACTAGGTACAAATGTTTCTGCTTCGTTTCTTCATTAACTGCCAATACTAAATCCCAGACAATTTGTCATATCTCACTTGCTTATCAGGAGCAAGGCATCATTGCTCATAAAAAAAAAGCTAAGGCAAACAAGTCAACGTAAAGTAGGTGACCAGTATGCAAAAAATAAATTGTAAGGATGATTTTCTTGTGCTTTATAAGGATCATCATATGAATAATTGACATCTGCAATGTTTCATTTAACTTCTTTTATTAGATAGTAGTCAGCATTTGACCAGTTAACTACACGAGTGTTTCATTAACAATTCGGTCATACAATCGTAAATGGCAAAAGAAGGACTCTAAAGAAGGATATGCGATTGACAGATTAACTGATCGATTAAACAGTTAATCGATAAAATAATTGTTTAAAAGTTTAATTAGCTGATTAATACTAAATTAGGTAGTGAAACAGAACCAGTGAGCGTATTTATTTTTGGCGTAATTATCCTACACGTGTTTGTCCTATAAATGTATGCAGCAGACAATAAACAAATGAAGAATATTGCGATAATGCGCTAAACGAACAAAATTCAAAGAAACAAGAACTGCTGCCTGCCGTTCACGAGAAGTGGTAATCCACGAGTTGCCTCCCCTCACACACGTCCAGAATCATAAAAGCAAACTCGCGGAAATCTACTGCGATATGCCATGATGAGACCTTATTCTTACTGAAGAGTTCATAAGAGCCGAACTGTTTAACTGTATATAACCGAGGTCTTAAATCAGATTGGAATGAAAGGAAAATGTTAAATGTATTTAAAGAGCCAGTATTGTCTACACCTATGAATAGAAAAGTAGATGCTGATCATGCGATTTCCATAGAAACGTCTGCTACTCGTCGGCTGGAAGTTTAAGCTTTCACTCTTTTTATCATCTTCCTGGGACCTCTGTTACAAGGACTACACCTTGTGTCGAGGAAGTGTTGAAATATATTTGCAGTCCACCATACTGAAGAAGCTTGCACAGTAACATTTACATGACCTTGACTGGAAGCAAAGCCTTTTGACATTGTAAGTACTCTTATAACAAGCACGGTAAGAACGACGTTATATTTACAATACATACAGAAAATGTAATTCGATTTTAAGATTTTTAAAACATGCTCTTGTTCCAGAAAAAAAAAACTATTGCTAATGTCACATAAGATAATTAACCAGCTTGGACAGTACAATTCGCTAACGTTCTCTAATAATCTAAGAAGCTAAGTCGCTTACGTGGCCTAATGTATTCCAGCTAATGCAAATTTTGCTCAGTATCATTTTCATGAGGGCACAGATTGTGAAGGTGTATGAAGAAGGATGGTGGGATAAAGATAAGAGCGCAATAGACGGTTGATGAGAGGTTGATGATGGTAGCAACACCTCCCTTCTGCAGAAATACATGTAAATGCTCACACATTGGCAGACACACACGTGCACTCATTTATACGCAGTAGAGATGTGAGAAGAGAATGAAATGTTCTCGAGCTGACCTATGCACAATGATTGCTATAACTACGATAAGAAGACTCGGAGTACGAACAATTAGAGAGTTAGATAAAAAGTGAAACCGAAATGCTGGTTCAGTTGCTTTGAAAGTCCTATGGAGGCAAATTCAAATATCTTCTTCTTTGCCACAAATTTCTGCAGTTTGGCAAGTTTTTTTTATAAATGTTGTAATCCCAGGATAGTAGAAGGTTCTCGATGGTGTGTAACTCAACTACACACTAACATCCTCTGTAGGCGCGCACGTATACACATACACATACACTCACACTTGACTGTGCGCACACACACTCATAGGCAACGTGTTCAGCATACAGGTTATCCCAAAATTAAGGCAACCAATTAATTTCAATTTTGCCATAGTAAATTATTGTTATATTTTTGGTCCGAGCGTTGTAATGCAATGGTTAATGAAACAAAACTATGACACTAATACATTTATTCGAATCACGGTCTTAATCTAGGTGCGAACGTTACACACGCAGCACGCAGCTGTTTTTGTGAAATCGAAGACACCATTCCTGGTACAGGGAGTCAAGCGAAGCACGAGTAGTGCTCAAGATCCCCGTGTCTAAAACTGACCAAACAGAAAAATCAACGGGTTGAGATCTGGGCTTCTTGAGGGTCATATATCTTTGCTTATGAACGACTAGATATTTTTCAGAATCCAGTTTCGTGTCTCTTTGGAGATGTGGGATGGTACTGAATCTTGTTGGAGGCTACCAAGAATTCATAACGACCTCGAACCCACAAGAGAGACAGAGACAGGCAGAAACAAGGGAAATGCCCCTTGTGTTTGAATACGATACAAATATTCTTTTAAAAAACGCTACTTTTAATTTTTATAAAAATTTAATTGTTTTCCATACTTACAGTTGAAAACGTCTCAATGCGTTGAAACCAGTACTGAAATGATTTTCATAAAATTCTTTTAGCATTTTCTACCTTGACTTTTAGCCATATAAATCACCTCGAGTGTTTGTTTTCAAACTTCCGCGCACATACACACACACACACATACACTCACGCACAAACACACATCCACATACACACACTCTTCGTCGGAAACATAGGAGAAGGAGAGATCCAGAGAAGGGAAGACAGAGGAAAAACGGTACATATATACTCTTTACTTGTTGAAGTCATTTCACTGCGCCTCTAACCGCCGTTAGTTGAGCAAATAGACCCGAGGATTTATTCTTTGTAAGCCTAGTACATATTCTATCGCTCTCTTTTGCCGAAACGCTAAGTTACGGGGACGCTAAGTTGTCAAGTAATGTTGGGAGAACGAACACAGACACGCAAACATATACACGCACATACATATATATATACATATATACGACAGGCTTCTTTCAGTTTCCGTCTACCAAATCCACTCACAAGGCTTTGGTCGACACTTGCCCAAGGTGCTACTGAACTACTTACCACACAGCCACACCTGCATATGTGCATATATGTATGAGTGTGTGTGTGTGTGTGTGTTGCTTACCAGACCATTTCCTGTTGCACGTCATTTGCAAGGAAATGAAGAAGAAAAAGATAAAGAGGAAATACTACTACTACTACTAGTAGTAGTAGTAGTAGTAGTAGTAGTAGAAGAAGAAGAAGAAGAAGAAGAAGAAGAAGAAGAAGAAGAAGAAGAAGAAGAAGAAGAAGAAGAAGAAGAAGAAGAAGAATATAGTGATAAAATATTTCATTGATATGCAGGAATTCGCCATATGGAAGTAAACGTTTCTCCAAATATACCCAAGATACAGAAATAAAACATGAGATACGCTTACCGAGTTCATATCAGATGAGATCATATAACACCTATCATAAGAAAATATTGTAAATTATCTGTAAACTTATGATGCTCTGTCTTATCAGCTGATACTAAAAGCAGAGTAAGAGCCATCTGATACGTAATATTCTTTTAATTGCTTTTAGGACCGTTTTCCAAAGTTACCTTATTTCAATTATCAGGGGTATATTTCGTATAGTTCAGTTTTCGTATGAACAAATGCAATGAATTCGAATGTTTTTGGTTGGTTTTATATTTCTAAAGAAATATATCTCAAATCTATTAGTTTCGTAATGCACACGAGACATTTTTTTTTGTGTCAGCATTTTGTTTTAGCATCAAATTAGTATTGCTGACAATACTAATACTATTGCTGACAATATTATACATACATTATCTATGTATCTATCTCCATTATATATTTGTGTAATAAGACCGCGACATACACACAGATACATATATTCCGTTATACATTCGTGCAATCGGACTGATACATGCTGGCATATACATAAATATATACATATATATATGTATATATATATATATACATATATAAATATATATATATATATATATGTGTGTGTGTGGTGTGTGTACATATATATATGTGTGTATATACAGTATATATATATATATATATATATATATATATATATATATATATATATATATATATACGTATATATATATATACACCCACACACACATATATATATATATGAATCTGTTTTTAAATTTTTCACGTTTATATAACTTTATATATGTTCCTCTTTTTTCACTATTTAGTTTTCTTTTGCAATATCGCCATTTACTTCTTAATTTCTTGGCACACCAGCATTTTACAAAATATCGCACGGCATATATGAAAATTTAGTTACCTTATGCCATGCAAGGAAACTTATGATCTCAAAGCCAGAGCTCGAGGAAATCTTGTAAAGGATGTTTTTCCATTCTAACGTTCCTGCCACATCAGTCCGTTGTATTCACCAGCTTTTGTTTTCGTGGGTGTTTTTTCCCGAAATATCGAACATAACTCCAAAGTGGGTATAATAATTGAATCGTCTATAAAAATCTCATGAAGAAATAGTAGTCTTGCATATATATATATATATATATATATATCAGGGATAAAGTTGATGCGCAATATGTAGATTTTCTTATTAATAGTAGTGTGTGTATTCCATTATTTTCATGAGGAGACAACTCTCATATCCTCGCTATTGATACAAAAATATGCATCGATAAAAAAGATCCCAGTAAAATATGTTGCACAATTTTCGAAAATTCTTCATCGCAAACTACTTTCAATAATATAATGCAGTGAATTACAATGTTTTAGAAATAATATTAATTAAAAAATTACACATGTAAAAAAATATAAATAAAGTATAGATGAAATAGTATAGAAAGTCTGCCATTTTGGTTCGGAGTGTAAATCTATGTATTTAACACATCGTAGCTATACAAATAATTTGAGTACAAGATTATATGCCTACTCATATATGATAGCGTATTATTTTTATTCAAATTTTCTTCTGTTGTACTCGGATAAAATTTTAAATAATTTCGAACGTCGATATAATAGAACTGAAATCTATGGAAATATAATTATTTGAATTCAGCAAGTGCCGGTGATATCAAATTAGAAGAATTCCTTTAATCTGATCAATAACGATAAGGCATTCTGAAAAGCATTTTGAAAATGAAAATACACACGCAGAATATGGCGTAGAAAATATGCAGACGGTTTCGGATTTTTCTAAGAACGTATAAGATCTTATTTACTTTCTTCCAATTAAATTTAATATGTACTTACTGCACCTTTTAGACGATGGTCAGACATTATTGATTTCTTGTTATATTCTATCCGGAATGATATTTAATGAGAAATAGGCAATAAATCCCCCGAAGTGAAAATGACTTAATGGTATCTATAAGTAGTATCCCATTGTCAAGTGTAATAACAATGCTACAAACATATGAACCGGATACTTTCACATTTTGTCACTGACGATATATTATGTATTTCTTTATTTTCATGTATCTTTTTTTCGTGTTATCACTACATTCAACTCTTAGGTCCTCTCTACTTAATAACTCTATACATATTTATAACCGACTTACTCAATCCATCTATGTAATTATTTACTGTCTGAAATAACCGAATATTCACCGGAAGAGAAAAATTACCAGTCACCGATAATAATATATCAGCATTGAACCGTGAATAATCTGTTGTCTTTTAATACGTCAGAAAATGCAAGCTAATCTCAGTCATTTTATTCAGACTGTGCAATTTTTAAGTGCTTTCCGTTTATGAACGTATTCAGTACATATTGTATTGTTTACTATGAATATCCATTATACGGAACACGGTGTATCTCATCATTATCAAAAGTTAAAGCTAGAAATTTATATTGCATGTTGCTATTGTATATATATATATATATATATATATATATATATATATATATATTATATATATATATATATATATATATATATATATATATATATACATATATACATATACATATATATATATATATATATATATGTATGTATGGATAAAATTATAATTAAGCGTATCTAAGAGATACCACCATGCTAGTTATAGTAGCAAAAACTTGACTCTAAAAACACATTAAATGTTCATACACCACCATATAACGATCTTATCCTTATTTATACAAATTTAGATTTTTATTTTGTCCTTATATTTACTGTGGTGGTATTTTGACCATCTCACACGAGGAGTTTTAGGCGGGCAATTTAAACTGCTCGTGTGCAACGTGCATATATATATATATATATATATATATATATATATCTATATATATATATATATATATGTACACGTTGGTATATGTAAGTAGTTGTACTTGGTATATATATATATACTAAAGATGAGGAAACAAAGGGGAGAGAAGGGTTTACGAATCCAAGATGGACAGATAATCAAGTCCTACCTCTGGTCCCATGCTGTAGTGCTGACAGGGAAAGAGATGTGAGGGCAAATCGAAGTGAAGTTGATACCCCCGTCAACGATGCTATCTCTGGCTCCCCAACTCCCGCCCCTCAGAATTCACAGCTCAGCATCGTCTACACCAACTCGTGCTCCTTATTCCCAAAGTTCAGTGAACTATTTACACTGGCCATACGTGACTCCCCTGATGTGATAGCTATCACCGAGACTTGGCTGACTCCAGCAGTAAAGGACTCAGAAATCAACCTGCCGGGCTACGTCCTTTTCAGATGTGACAGAGGAAAAAGGCGAGGTGGAGGTGTTGCTGTGTATGTTAAGTCTGAGCACAAACCGTCCAGCGGTATTCTACCCACTAATGCTCAGCCTACAACAAAATTCGATGCCGTCTATTGCAAGCTGAGCCTATCTGAGTTTTGCCTGCCCGTTTTGGCTGTCTACAGGCCGCCTCTTGCCGACCCCCAGGACGATGCTAATCTACTCGAAGCGATAAAATTCGTTTCAGCTTCGCATGACTGTTTGGTACTAGGAGACTTCAACGCTCCCACGATCGATTGGCCCACATCAATTTGTACAACATCTTCCCGGTTCGGCCAGGCCCTTCTTGACGTGGCTGAAGATTGTTTTCTATCGCAACATGTTGAATATCCGACAAGGCATCTGTCTGGGCTGCAGCCATCTATGCTAGATCTGGTATTCTCCCGCTATCCAAGATCAGTGTCAGACGTATCTGTGTGCGCCCCTCTTGCCAAGAATGATCATGCGGTCCTGAAGTTCGTCATGCACACAAATTTTTCTACGCCCACGATTACTTCGCTGCCACGTAGAGTCTTCTCTGCAATTAATCTTGAAATTCTAACCGAGGCTTCCGCGCTTCTGGAGTGGCGATCCCTGATGACGTTGTCCTCAGTTGACGAACTATGGTCATCCCTCAAAGCATATGTAATCTGTTTGACTGACCAGGCAGTTCCCGTTGGGCTTCCCAAGAGGAAGAAACACAAGCCCTGGGTGAAGAAGAGGGTTAAACGAGAACGTCGACTCAGAGATATTGCTTGGGCTGAATTCAAAAATCTGGATTCGACTGCAGCTTTTGAGGTGTACAAAACTCAACGAGACCGAGCCGTGAAAATTGAAAAGAAAGAACGCTTCAGTTACGAATACAAAACTGCGGCAAATGCCAGTAGCAATCCAAAAACCTTCTTTGCCCATGTCCAGCGGAATTCCCGCTTGAACAACCAGATTGCAACATTGGTAGACTCAACAGGCGTATCGATTGAGGACCCTTATCAACAGAGTCAATTATTTGCCGAGGCTTTTTCAACTATTTTCAAACAAGATGATTGTCGTGAACCCCCTCCATTTGATAGATCGGTACCTCCAATGCTTCGATTGGTCATCACGCGGGACGAAGTCAAACGTGTTATTCAAGGCCTCGATGTCAACAAAGGTCACGGCCCTGACGGCATACACCCACGGGTTATCAAAGCGTTGGATCCGGTCATCTGCGAGCCCTTAACACGACTATTCAATATGTCATTGGCGACGGGTGTTATACCTGCTGACTGGAGAACAGCGATAATCTGCCCAATTTTCAAGAAAGGGAGCCGCGAAGACCCGCTTAACTACCGACCGGTTTCCCTTACATCAATTATCAGCAAGATGTACGAAACCATCCTTAAGAAAAGTATGATGCTCCACCTCCTAAACACAGCCTCTATCTCTGATTCCCAACACGGCTTCGTGCCGAAGAGATCATGCTTGACCAACCTACTAGTAATGGAAGAATTGGTGACGCGCATCCTCGATGATAGTGATGCTGTTGACATCGTTTTACTGGACTTTGCCAAAGCTTTTGACTCGGTAAACCACCGCCTCTTGCTGGTCAAGCTTCAAGCATATAGTTTCCATCCGGATATTGTACGATGGGTTGGTGCCTTCCTCTCAGATCGCTCCTTCCAAGTCCAAGTTAATGGTTCGCGGTCCGACGTCTCCAGTGCGAGCAGTGGCGTGCCTCAAGGTTCAGTGCTTGGGCCCCTGTTGTTCTTAGTCTTCATAAATGACTTACCCGACGACCTCACGCAACACACCCTTCTATCTGCCGACGATATCAAACTGGTCGCTCCTCGCGGTAATATAGAGGATCTTCGTCGATGCCTCCACCAAATTTGGAAGTGGTCTAACAATTGGGACCTGTGTCTGAACGTGTCAAAGTGCTGTCATCTGCCTATCGGCTCTACCCCTGCATCTCAACTTGATTTCGAGCCGGGTCGTCTGCTGCTGGAGAGGACCGATCAGGTAAAGGACCTAGGTATCTTGGTGGATTCCTCCTTTTCGCCTTCGGCCCAGTGCGTCCATGCTGCCAACAAAGCACGCGGAATTCTGTTCTTGATTCGACGGTCATTCGGAATGCTCACAGCAGCCATATTCCTACCACTCTATGTCACGCTGGTGAGACCCATATTGGAGTATGGGATTCAAGCCTCTTCTCCTTATCGCCTCAAAGACATACAGCATCTCGAAAGAGTCCAGAAGCTGGCTACCCGCATGGTTCATGGTCTCAAAAATTTGTCCTACGAAGAAAGGCTGAGAACGCTCGACCTTTATTCTCTTGAAAAACGCCGCCGCCGTGGTGATCTCATTCTCGCCCACAACATCATAAGCGGAAAGTGTAACCTCTCGAAAGAGCTGTTCTTCACTCCTGCTCCAGAGCGTCGGCTGCGGGGTCATTCCGAAAAGCTCTACCTGCGACGATTTCATCTCAATCGAAGGAGAGGAGTTTTCTCCGTTCGGGTTGCGGATCCGTGGAACAAGCTGCCAGACGAGATGATGAAGATGCCGACGACCGCTTTGTTCAAAGCCTCCCTTGACCTCAAGTGGCCTGAACTCTTTACTTGAACACCACCCTGTACTTAACTCCATGTCCCCCTACATGGCCTTGCTATTTGCTATTGAGCCAAATTAACTAACTAACTAACTAACATATATATATATATATATATATATATGTTTGGATTTATGTGCTATCTGCATATATTCAACTGATGAAGGCAAAGCATTTCTTACGCAGAGGCAGAAATCCTGCATCTGGAATTATCCAGTAATTTCTTGGCAGTTTATTTTGTCTCTTTGTCTTCTCTCCTGGTGTTGTATGAACATTTAATATGGTTTTAAAGTTACGTTTTGGCTCCTATATATAGCATGGTGATATCTCTTAGATACCATTAATTATAATTTTGATAATGATTATTACCTGAAAAAATCGGTATTTTTAAATATCGATCTTATCCTTATTTATATAAATGTATGTATAGATAGATAGATGGATAGAGAGATAGATAGATAGATAAATAGATAGATAGATAGATAGATAGATAGATAGATAGATAGATAGATAGATAGATAGATAGATAGATAGATAGATAGATAGATAGACAGAGGAAGGGGTGAGCTGGTCGAATCGTTAGCACGCGGGAGAAATGTTTAGCGATATTTCGTTCGTATTTATATTCTGAGTTCAAATTCTATCGCGATGGACATTGCCATTCAATCTTTCTAGGTTTGTAAAATAAGTACCAATTCAGTACACGGGTCTATGCAATCGACTTAACTATTCCTTGGTATGAGCATAAAAATACATCTTTCTGCCAAGCCATGTTCAACAAGTGTGGCAGAATAATTTCCTCAAACCATTATGATCTCAAGCCATTCTCTGGTGAAGAAAACATGGTGATAGTTGCGTCCTAAAGTGAAGTAAACATTGGCTATCGAATCCCATCTAATCCATATATATCTAAAGGACTAGTCAGCAGAGTAGATGGAATTTAGACACATTTAATTTATAAGTAATCAGTTGATATCACAGGAAAGAAATTGTCGTTTACTGAAAGAATAGAATGAGATTAAGATATAAATATAAGGCATATATTTATCATCGTAAAAGAACTGAGAACCAGGAAGAAATCATAGCTTCTACATGAAAATTAACTATAAAATTTGTTCATATTTTATAGACTAATCATTGATATTAAACTGTCTCTATTACAGTTTTTATATAGTAACATTTCACTATAATAATGATTATGCAATTTTATATGCATTCCAGCGAGTCGCGCTCGGAGATTGTGAAGATCGTGGCAATTTCCATTGATAATGCGGTGAGATAACCGAATTTCTAGTGATGTAAGCTTATTGTATTAGGAATAGTATTATTTCTGCACCATTAAGCCACAAAATTCAGATACCACTTCCATAAGCTATACAATTTAATTCAACTGATCGGTTTCCTGACAGAGAGAAGTTAAACGGTATCGGAACCGACCATTTTATGTATAATCCTTTTTCCTACATACACTAAACGATATGCCATCAAGCCAGATCTCACAAATAGTTTACTCAAAAGTTGGTCATATTTAAAGTGACATATATGTCTTAAACATAAGTTGGAAAATTCATCACACCAAGAAACAGCTGTATGGAAATTTCCTGCCTGCTCCCGCCATCATACAGAAAAGAGGCTACCGCTTTGCTGGCGAGAAGAACGGGAGCTGGCAAATGACTTATTGATATGAATACCAAAGCATGGCCGTACTCGAGCAAGTTGTCTGAATACAGCATATGTTAATCAACTCAGCAGTGCCACTGCATGCCTCCCAGAAAACGCCTTCAACTAATGCAGGACCGGGATGGATGGATGGCCTGCGCGGGCTAAATATGTTCAAGCAATGGGGCAAGATGATAATGATGATGGTCATGATAATGACGCTGCCGCTGCTGCTGATGATGATGATGGGGTTGCAGCTCTCGCAAAACACCTGTACTACAGACTGACGTTTTGTTAAGTACTACACCTTGTACAATGCTCTATCCTAACCACAAGACAGGCCACTTTACATTGCACAAACTACATATCGTCCAACTTATGAAACTGCAAACAACCCTGTTAAGTTATTTGCAATTGAATCTCTAAGAATTTACGAAGATCCCTTTAATTATATTCTTCTCGTAGGCAAATTCATCAAATTTATTACTGGTATGAAATATTTCACGAAACTGTTTTTAACTACATTATATTTTATATGAATCGATAATTCTTCATTCACCCAAGCTTAACCGTCCCCAGAATTAAGTGCCAAATTCTTAGACTTCTCTCGTTTATTCGGACGAATGAGATCACCAACCCAATGCAGCAAAAATGTGTTTTTAATGCATGTGGAACAAAGTGAAGCGACCTTAGACTCAACACACTCTAGTATGTTCGATAAGCTCGAAGGCTGCGAGCTGGCGAGCTGGTGAGCTGGCTGTGTTGAAATTCCGCCGAGGTTGACTTTGCCTTTCATCCTTTCGGGGTTGATAAATTAAGTACCAGTTATGCACTGGGATCGATGTAATCGAATTAATCCGTTTGTCTCCCCTTGTTTGCCTCCCCTCTGAGTTTAGCCCCTTGTGAGTAGTAAAGAAATAGGTATTTCGTCTGCCGTTACGCTCTGAGTTCAAATTCCGCCGAGGTTGATTTTGCAACTCCTCCTTTCGGGGTCGATTAAATAAGTACCAGTTACGCACTAGGGTCGATGTAATCGACTTAATCACTTTGTCTGTCCTTGTTTGTCCCCTCTATGTTTAGCATCCTGGGGCTAATAAAGAAATACATTTAGTTATAAGAGTTACTGCATAAATTTTAACTCTAATTCAGCTATAACTGATATCAAATCCACATACTGAATGCATGATGTAATGTCAAAACTTAACCGCCTGTGACTTGTACCGAATGTATTTACAATCAGAAAAATCATATCCTGAATACTGCAAAAATACCTTGATCGAGAAATTATACTGCAAGATGGAAGATAAATATATAGACACCTACTTGAGATTTAATGGGGTATTTTAGAGATGTTTGCCGGCATTGTTACACCAGAAAGTGAGACAGTTGAACCACACACATTGAAAACTGAGTAATCCTTTCTGCTAATATAGTTACAAGGACTGAAATTTTGGTGGGTGTAGTGCGGGGTTAGTTGATTGCATCGACCCGTGTTCAACTGTTAGGTACTTTATGGATCACAAGATGATGAATGTGAGAGTCAACCTCCTCTTAATTTGAAGATTTCAAAATGTAATCAATAATATTATGAAAGAACTGTTGCTCTCCATAAACACACGCTGGTTATAACATTCCGATCTGATTCACTTAGGATGCACGAACGCTTCGTGACTAGAACGAAATGCAGAGTACACAACCAGGAATCGCATGCAACACACAACATACAGTACCCCTGAGAAGCAACAGATTTGCATTTTTCACTGATGCCCTAACACCAGAAATGAAGCGCAAACGACGGAACTTCGTCGTTGTGTTATTTCACGTTGTATTTTATTTTATTGCTTTTAACATTATATTTTTTTCAAATACCTAAACTATCGCCTGTATGCCTTAAAATGACGTTACTGATACCTCAAACATCTATTATTAAATGCAAAACAACGATTTCTGATTGCAAGTTACACTATTGTATCTTAACGATATCTCCCTCTACAATTTGTTTAATTCTTACGAAGTGTTCAGTTGTACGTGTCTTTGTCATTGCATGTTGTGTTGCTTGCGTGCGCGCGCGCGTGTGTGTGTTTGCGTGTGTGTGTAAATGTAAATTGACCTCTAATGATACTGCAATGGATCGTAAATTTGCACAATTTTAATTTAATGTGCTCACATGTACGAGTGAGTGTATGTACTTTCCTGATAGTACGCCCTCATTATTTTGAGGGGAAGAATATGTTCAGATTTCAAGTTAAAAGTCCTGATGTAACCGTACATGGTTTTCAAAATTTTGATTCCCTAGAATTTCTTCGACATTAGAAGAAGCACTGCACGCTTGTCTTCACTCTTAGAGAAAACTGTTTTTTAAATTCTTTGTGTACGAATGTCACCACTTTTTAAGTGTTATCAACCATTTCGTTCTTCAGTAACTGATTCAGTAATTTTCTATACAATAAAAACAACACCTCATTTTTACAAGTTGAGACCGCCAGGCTTGTAATCGTTTTTGCTCATTGTACTTGATAAGCTAATAGAAAAAATGCGTCAAGTATGAAAAAATGTTAAGCAATATACGTACTTATAAGCATACGTGTAATACTTGAGTATAAAAGTACATGCAATTCTAGTAAGAATTAAATTTTTATCTTTCGAAATAAGATTTTTTAAAATAACAATTTCTAACCATATGTTTTTATGTATCAGTACGTATGCAACACACACACACGCACGCACACACACACACACACACACACACACACACACACACACACACACATACACTCACACACACGCAAACATATATACTTATTTTTAAAAAGATATACTATCATAGAACAGTGAAGTCATATTCTTGTCTAGCTATGCTTATTTGAATAACATTTTTAACATTGTCATATTTCGTTTTCACTTCCTTCTGTGCTAGACTTTAGAATGACACCTTAATCAAAAGTTTTGATATTCGCAGCAGCAGTCTTTCTTTTATTGAACGCATTTTAAATATAATTTACACGTAGTCAAGAGTGATGTGACTGATAAATAACTAAAATAAGTTGTATAATGGATGATATTTTAATTGCATCATTATCCAAACAGACTTCAAGTTTTCGTTTCACATCATAATAAGTGATTACTTTATATAACAGCTCTTTATCGAATATAGTAAATGTACAATCCCCAAGTAAATGAGTTACCTTGTAATGCATACAAATGACCTACAATTATTTGAGAACTAAAATGTGATTGGTTTCCATGTAATTGCATTTATAACGATTAGTACAGACTTAAAAATATGAAGCTTTGTGTTTAAATGTGGTGATTAATATGTATAGTGGCATAATTGTCATAAAACCATTGGCTGTACAAATAATTCGTTTATTAATAGGGACAGTTTCTCAAACTTTATTTACTTCTGGAGATCAAAGTCGACGTGGAAAAATCCAACATTTGACACTTCCAGTACCATTTATGAAGTTATATAGAGTGGTTGTTATATGTACCTATTTAAACTCTACTACAAACATCTAATTTTCTGTGTGTAACAGAGAATATGTAATGGAATAAAAATCTTGTAGTCAGTGAGCTTTTTAGACAACATATATTCTATGATTAGAAAATAGCATATAATTTGCTAATTTTCACAGTGCATCACAAATAACTCTTAGCAAAACTGTAGGACAGGTAACATAATAAACTACGTATCAAATTTATGCATAAATCATTAAAATACTATCAGAATCTCGATCATTTCATTCTAATATTTGCAATATAATGTCAGTTTCCATATATATGTCATTGTTTATATATATATACACGAGCGAAACGCCAGCCACCAATAGACGGTGCTGAGTTGTCTAACATTTAAACCAAATTTTCTCAAAACAACTTGTCCGACTGTCCCATATGCATCCCCTTTGAGAAACACTGATTTGACCAGCAAAAGAAGAAATAAAGATAGACTTTTTTCTATTCTAAAGAAAAACGATTTTATTCACACAAAAATGCAACCGAAGAGTTTAAAGTACCAGTAATGATAAGGCTGTTCACTGGGAGAACTCAAACATGTTTTAAACAGTAAGCTTGGCAGGAAAGAAAGAGCCTTTAAGCAGTACAAGCACAACAAAAAATGGAAGGTGCAGTTGATCTTACAAATGTAAACACTGGCAGAAACATACCTTTAACTCATATAAGTGCTTTCGGCAGTTTTTTATGATTTGAACAGTTAGTTTAACTTGCACTTTACTTCAACCAACGTATCCCTCTTGATTTGTTCTCTACTTATTATTTCTTTAACCCTTCTCTTCCTGGTATCTGCTTTTGACATCAAATCTACTAGCGGTTTTTTAAATACTTAACAACGTTCTGTTTATCATTTAGGCAGTCATCGTAATTGTTATAATGTCCTGTTGTTGAGATAGGCTCTCTTTCTTTCCTGATGAGAAGATTGCATTTTACACCGTTTATTCCTTTGGAGTTTAACAATGTTGTCTTCGAAACATATGTCGAAAGTAAAAGAATTTTAATAACATCTTCGTTCAACTCCATTTTTTTACTTATAATACACAAATTGCTGCACATTAACCCGGAGTTTCTACCTTTGAATAGGTCGCTTCATCCGAGTTATTTGCGTGAATTTCGCTACCCTGGTAACTGTTTATTGAATTTCCCATGCTAACGGTAAACAAAGGATAATTCATTCATCCATTTATTTATATATATATATATATATAGGTAAGTACAATACACAAGGAATACGTAATATTGTTACATTAGATTAACAATATTTCAAGGATTTAAAGGCAGCGAGCTGGTGAAATGCTTAGCAGTTTTTTGTCTGTCTTTACTTTCTGAGTTCAAATTCCGCCGTGATCAACTTTGCCTTTCATCCTTTCTGGATCGATAAATTAATTACTAGTTGCATGTACCTAGATTATAAATGAATGTTTCTAGGATTTAATAAAAAACATAACAAGTGAAAGATTTGACGAAAATATAATGAATGGAAAATTTGACAAAACCATAACAAACAGAAACTTCATTTCTAACTCCTCATCAATCAACGTCCGAGAGAACAAAACGGTTTCACGCCATTAACGTTGATGCCTCTCTCTCTCTTGGTGGAGCTAGTTGCAAAACGTCACTGTGAATAACTCACGAACGCAGAACACAAGGTCTAGAATAAACAAGACAACTTAAAATAAGTATAATAATTATAATAATTATACATATACAACAAAAATAATGCTGTGCGGCTACCGAACTGATTGATATGGGTAAAGCGAAGGAAAAGGAAAACGTCCTGTTTCACTACGGACACCAGAATATCAGAACGAAGGAAGAAGCAAACAAACCACCTAGGAATAAGGCCGAGCGTCTTTATGAAGCTCACGATTGTCGCGGGCCACGTGATAGTGGGAATACAAAGAAAAAAGTATCATAGGGGCAGGGGTCAGAAGAGACAGAGGAGAGTATTAAGGAAGACAAGAGAGAGAGAGAGAGAGAGAGAGAGTAAAAGATAAAAGAGAAGCAAAGAAAAAGAGACAAACAAGACACAAAAAATATTCTAAGAGTCTTTTTTTTATAAATGTGTAAAAACTATATAAGGATTGCATTATGTTACATAAATAATATTTCAGAGATTTAATACAACCATAAGAAACGAAAAATATAGTAAAAACATAAAAAGCATAATTTCCTCACAACAGTGTTTTTGATGGGAGGTAATCAGTCGGTAAAATCAGCCTACAGCACATCACTACTTCACTGGTACATTATTAAATTGACCACGGGGTGTTGGAAGGCAAATTTTATACTGTTGGTATATCGAAATATAATTTTTAAAACATCGCATTAAACAACATTAAACATTTTTTCCGTTGCCCAATTATTTTACCACGTCACCGTCTTCACACTACTTCAATATAAATGGAAAGTAATTGCGCCATCTTGATGTATAGAAGAATTCAACTATTTCTGTATTAATGAAAGAAAGACGTGGAATATTAAATTTTTATGCGTAAATAAGGGTGCGGCGGTTTGTATGTGTAAATTATAATTTGGAATGAGCTAAAGTATATTTATATAAGCCACTTATAGTTTCATTAGTGTCGAAGCGTCTATAGGCACTAGTTGAATAAGATGAAAGAATTTGTGAATAGAATTAGTTCTGCTATGGTACCCAATATTTTGCTTCAATATGTATATCATCTTATATGTTGTGAAGCAAAGATTATTGATAGGATTAGAAAATGCCATAAGAATATGTACAGCTACTCAGGAACCTCAACATGCTTTGGTAAACCCAGATATAATGAATATGCATGCTTGTTATATCTAAAATGCTGCATACTCTCACGAATGAAGCGTGAAAATTATACCTCGAAACTATTCGTATTTAGAACTTAAATTCAGGTATTACATATCCCAAAGAAAAGTGCCTTTCATTCTTCTGATTATGCAATATGAAAATAATAATAAGGTGATATGAAAATAAATTTGTCAAAGGCTCAGCAATTTTACGGGGAAATGTTATCAATAGCATCGCTCCCTGTAGTAGTTTGGTATTTTATGGACTCAGAAATAATATACGGGTTAGCTGAACTCGGTGGAATTTGAAGAAATTATGGGAAAAAATTCCGCTATGCATATTTTCCGTCGCTCTGAGAAAACTAC
The DNA here is from genome assembly GCF_006345805.1 of Octopus sinensis. Classification (NCBI taxonomy): domain Eukaryota; kingdom Metazoa; phylum Mollusca; class Cephalopoda; order Octopoda; family Octopodidae; genus Octopus; species Octopus sinensis. The sequence goes on along the minus strand of NC_042999.1, from coordinate 39,589,424 downwards.
CAGCTCCTTATCCTACCATTGATTGCAGTATAATAACGAACAATCATATAAGCTCATAGAATTTAGTTGTTTGAAAATGCTACTAAGCGTTGCACGTCATAAATTGCCTTTTAAAAAATATATATTGCCAGTAATGTATCATGCTACAATATTTTAAAATGTCATAAATGCAAAATATGCTTCTTCTTAAAAGAAAAAAAAGGAATATGTTCTACAGAGCTTACAAGAGTTAGAGCCACACTTTCGTTAATTATTTCTTAACTGAATCAAAAACATCTACTTCAATTACTACATCTAATTAGCTAAGGTGATAAAATCTCAAAATTTGTGTTTCCAGAAATTTTGGTCGATAATCAATCTCACTTAAAATAAAATAATTATAAGATATTTTTTTAAAAATTAACAGACAATTGTTCGGAAATATTGTCTTGGGCACTAACAAAATTATGCTAGTGCTAACGAGTAATGAACAGGCGGTGTACATTCCTCTATAAACGTTACGTACTATTTTATATTGTCAAATAAATAAATCAAGAAAAAAGAAGCTGACAGTTATTTTACAGTTTCCTTCTCTATAGTTTTGTTCCTCGGTTGGAAGCATATAATATTATTTTCACCTGCAGCGAGTCGACTAAATTAATTAATCATATATATATGTGTGTGTGTGTGAGAGTGTGTGTGTATGTGTGTGTTTGTGTGTTTGTGTACGTGTGTGTTTGTGTGTTTGTGTATGTGTGTGTGTGCGTGTCAAACAGGGGATTCTTGTAGCGATTGACAGAGGTCGTTTTAATTCTATGCAATTTCTAAATGTCAAATTGTGACAAGGTTAATTTTCTCAAAGCCTGTTGAAATATTGGGAAGATTGAGGCTAGGCTGTTGTGTATATTTATTTTCCTTATATTAATTCGTTTTATATTGTTATTCGATTCTTTAATCATAACATAGATGTAGTGGACATAAGTACGCATTTTAGCTATATCTTATAATGTATAGTTAATATATCTACATATGCATCTCAGAACGTACCTTACAGACACTTTTATAGATATTTATAATAGTACGTACTTCACATACGTACACGCTGAATGTAATCTGTTCACGAAATCCGATCAGATAGAGACGTTTTCCCCATCGTTATTTTACTCTATATTAAAATTTAGAAATAATTCGTCTTGAAATATTTCCTTCAACAGTAGTAATTGAATTGCAAAATCTTACAATTTCTATCATAAACATGGAGATGCCTGATACCAAATACAAGGGTATTGCGTAGCTCTAAACATATAAATAGGCTTAGATATTCATCGATATTTATACACGTATAGGTAGAGATAAAACAAAATAAATAAATTGAGAAATGTGTACCGTTAAGTCAAGAAATATATGGTTCTATTCTAATTAATGAAGTATTCCTCTCGCATGGCACCCAAATCTATTTTGTCTGGAAAGCCATTGAAAAGCAGATTGGTTGGGACCCCCTTCGGTCATGACTGACCGTGGGTTTGCACCTAGAAAGTTAACCTCCCAGGCACAAGTCTGGGCAAGATTGTTTATGGAAGACCAGCAGTCGCCCATGCATACCAGGCTCCCCTCTCCACGCCACCAGTGTTATCCAAGGGAAAGGCAAAGGGGCCGATACAGCTTGGCACCTGTGACGTCGCAGCTGAGTTAACTGGAGCAACGTGAAATGAAGTGTCTTGCTCAAGAACACAACACACAGCCCAGTCCGGGATTCGAGCTCACAACCTCACGATCGTAAGCCATGCGCCTTGATACTCCAGCAAAATTGGTTTAAACGGCTATCCGTGCAAACTGTGATATGAAAAGTAAAGAATTCATATCAATAATTCGATCCATATACATTCAGTATGTATATAGTTCGCATACAAAACCGTTATTCCTGAAGACAGATGAGTCTGTATCAGACAGGGAATAAGATCTCCAATCGCTTAAATAGACAAGATGATAGCGAGAAATCTCTCCTCAACAGTCACTTTTACACATCGATAATAAACTGAGAATTTCCCATGAAAACGAAAGTGCCGAAAGAGAAGCAAGTACTGTGGAAATATACATAAATGAATTATAATGTCATCTAGAAGCACTCCGTCGGTTACGACAATGAGGGTTCCGGTTGATCCGACCAATGGAACAGCCTGCTCGTGAAATTAACGTGTAAGTGGCTGAGCACTCCACAGACACGTGTACCATTAACATAGTTCTCGGTGATATTCAGCGTGACACAGAGAGTGACAAGGCCGGCCCTTTGAAATACAGGTACAACAGAAACAGGAAGAAAGAGTGAGAGAAAGTTGTGGTGAAAGAGTACAGCAGGGATCACCACCATCCCCTGCCGGAGCCTCGTGGAGCTTTAGGTGTTTTCGCTCACTAAACACTCACAACGCCCGGTCTGGGAATCGAAACCGCGATCCTACGACCGCGAGTCCGCTGCCCTAACCACTGGGCCATTGCGCCTCCACAACTAATGTCATCTACAAGTCTACGAACGTATCTGCCTTATTACACTACAAAATAGGGCCACAGTTTGAAGAAAACGGCTAACTAAATGCAGGCCCGAGAGAATAATAAACAATTCCAAGGCGTCTTCACCTCTCCTCTACATGAAAATAATCAGACCTGAAGATTTTTTCAGCACTGCAGACTTACTTATGAATGAGGCAACAAATATTTACATCGACACAAAAGAGGAAGATATGATATCGGCCACTGATGAGATGAACTGGGACTCAGTAGCTGACCTTCACCGATTCTGGCTGTTCTTTTAAAGACATGCGAGAGATATATCGCAAAATCACTACGGATATTTCTTCAGACATTCCTTGCATGTGGTAACTTTCCAACATTCTTAAAAAAGGTATGATATGATATATAAAGGGTGAAGCATAGCAGATGCGAAAAATTTACATGATTATCTCTCTAATATCACGTATTAGCAATTTATGGACGATATTGTCAGAAGAAGGCTGATCGGGGTTCTGAAAGCTAATAGCTTGCTTGCAAACACTCGACATGATTACTTTCATACGGCTCACACGGCTACTGAAGCACTAGAACTAGTTACTGCAACAGTAGCATAACTACTCAAATGTGGATATGACACAAGTGGATCATAGGATGGTATGCCAGGAACTGCTCCAACTTTAGAACTTGAAGCTATACCAACCACCGAATTGGACGACAGTACGCAGTACCGAATATCCCGTTTTCTCCATCTCGGACAACTTGGATTCAAATGTTCCTGTTCAACATCTGCTAAATAAACTCAGACATTTCAAAGGAGCACATATGGAGCTCTTCAAAGTGCGTTTAGACAAATTTTCATTTTAAGTAACAAATGAACCGACATCGTAATTAGAGGTTTTTTAAAAAAAAAGCACCTCCGTCCAGCTTGCAAATTCATCAAAAACAGTAATTAACAGAAACCTAATCACACTAAAAGGCTGCACTTCAGCAAGAAACCAGTGAAAAAATAAAATATGTTATGCCTACGCACAGACACACAGTCACTCACTCACGCACACACACACTCACAAACACACAAACACACACATATATGTGTATGTATGTTTGTATATACAAATGTTTTTTTTACGTTTCCTTCATGCCTTAGAGGCACGTGGCAGTATAGTTTCCGTCGAAATTTAAGGCTGACACGTTCGAGTGCACATGTTTAGTTTATGTTTAGTTATGCCGGTTCGGAAAGTGTGCAGGAGTCGTTTGTATGCATTCCAGTGGCTAAAATTTAGGTACTCTGCTGTGTATATTCTTCATGTTAAGTGGCAGAAAGAGTTTTGTGCGTGGATAATCAATTGTGTATGTATACAGTTAAAGTTCGTTATGACTTGGTTTGTATTGTTGTATGAATGTATTTTCTTTGTTTATCCATGTTTCATCAGTGGTATTCATTGAACCAAGTTAGAATGAGTAGACCTGGGATTTCGGGAACTTATTTTTGCATATATGTATATGTGTCCACTCAATGGCATCTGTCTAGTGTTGGGATCTCGTATAGTGTTATAATGTTCTGTGTCCATCAGAAATACAGCACTTCCTTTGTCTGCTTCTTTAATTGTCAGGTTTTCGTCGTTTTGTAGTTGATTTAGATTTTTCCATTCTAGATTGTTGAGGTTCGAATTAATTTTTCGCGCATGGGACGTATACGGGAAATTTTGGATCTGGTCGCAGAAATCATCCAGTGTTTTATTCCTACCCCTATATGGAAGGTAATTACTTCTGTGTTTGATCAGTCATTCATCTTCGTTGTTGTAGTCAGTGCTTCTGCGAGTCGTAGTTTTTCTGCAGAATTTCGAAATATTGTCTTTTATTTCATTATGGTTAGATCTTAGTGTAGTTGGAGTAAAATTTAAACCTTTGGCTAGTATATTGATTTTTGATATAGAGAGACTTTTCTTTGTTAATTACTTTCGGTTTTTCCTGTAAGTTTTGTTCCTATGTTTGTCCTGTTTCACTCCACTCGGTCTAAATAACGTTTATTGTAATTTAGTTGGTGGAATTTATTATTGGTGTTATTATTGTTATTAATTAAATCAGTAATATTACTACTTATTATATTGGGATTAATGGGAGGTTGGTGTTGCTGCCTGGGTAAAGTGGTTGGGAGTACGTGGGTAGGGTTCCGTCGTTGGAATGAATTGTTGGGGTGCATAATTATGTTTGGAATCCTGGGGAGCTGGTTGTACTGTCTGGGTGAATAAGAATGGGATACGTAACTTGAGTTTCATGCCTATGTATTGAAAGATAAGTAAAGATAAGTAGGTATATTATATATATATATATATACAATAAGGAGGCTTCCAAATAGGAAAGCGTTGCGATAGAAAGAGCAGTAGAAATCTCAAAATATTATATATATATGTATATATATATATATATATATATATATATATATTCATATATAACTACATATATATGCATGTATATATGTACATATACATATATCTGCGTGTATATATATATATGTGTGTATGCGTGTGTGTTTCAGTTTGAATGCACGTATTTACAACAAGGCATTACACAAAAACTTACCTATAATATTGCACTCTAGGATAAGGAGAACTTTATTGATAGGTTTTATTTCATATACATGGACTTCATTTTAACAAACTTCGAATGTAACTATTAAGTGCAGAATTAACCGACCAGCAGTTATTAATAGCTTTTTCTCAAGCGCAATACTAATATATCTCTGATGAAGATCAGCACAATGCAATGGCACGTAGTACCACCACATATAAAAGTTACTAGATCAAAGTAATGCTTGTATTTTAGAATGTAGCTTAAATATAGTTAACTCGAATTGATAGTTTGAATGAGATGAACTTAGCGTTACCTATACTTGATACATATATACACTTTGGTAATACCGTATAATCTGCACGCCCTAACGTTATTATTTAAATATTGAATATCAAGACTCCGTGTAATGGTATTTGTAGCCAATATACTTATAGGGTGTGTAGACAACGCAACCCAGCTAAGTGACGATAATGTAACTCATTATCTACGAAAATCTGGGAATTCTAAATAGTAATTGTAAATTTGGCCTAAAGTGGGATATTGTCAGTAGAGCTCAGCCATACAGAAATAGCCGGTATAGAGGGGAAATATGCTGTATGGATATATGTGAGATATTTAAATATAGAGTGAAACGAAACCTAATTCATAATAAATTATATCCTAAATTATCATGTGTTTATTGGATTAGCCGTAACTTTAAATACTTTAAAAGCAGGTAATAATAAGTATATCATACTATGATTTGATAGCACGAATTATCCAGGATATCATATCATTCATAGCATGCCTTGTATTATCTCGAAATCTATGTATTATTCTTTCCTAATAGCCTTTAACCCTTTTGATCTGTAATCTTTCAATAATTACATTATATATTTACCCTTCAATATTGGAATTGTATTCCCTCATAGTATAACATATGCATTACTAAATCTAGCACCTCCCCTAAATGTAAAGTATAACCCCTAAGTGTGCTTATTATTCAACATAGATCAGTGTATTCGATGTATTTTGTAAATATTTCATAAACCTATTTCGATAGTTATATTTATTATTTTTTTTCAATTAGCATTCCATACATATATTTTTTATTCAATATGGTATCTATAATAACCGATCAAAGAATTTTTTTTTCAATATGCCAATATAGTTTATATCATAATTTATAAAAGAATCCTTATTCTATTTTATTTTATTTTGACTTATCCTTATTTTTATCTGTTAAACCTTTCATATAATTATGTAAAGAGATATTTTATAATTTTTTTGTACTAATTGTATTATTAATTATTAAATTTATGTATTTATATACCCTCTTACACAGTTGTGTAGCTTCTATAGTTTATAGAGTGTTTATAATCTCTCTTAATAATGCTCACTGTATAATACAATATTATATTTTATATTCACAAGTACACAGGGTTTATATTTTTTAATATCTATACTTGATATTATATATATGTTACGTCCTTTTATATACTTTCCTAGAGTTTGCAATTTATAAATATTTTTACAAGGTCTTTTTATATGATTTACTTGATATCGGAATCCCTATTTTAGTATATATTTTAATCATGCAATATTCATTAAATGTTCACATTCCCAAGCCGGTTTAGGTATTGCTTCCGAATGTACTCCCTTATACATTTAGTGTACCTCTAATTCAATTACCCCTTATATTCCATACCATATGTTACGATATCTTATACTTATCCACCTATATTGAAGAGAATAGTTGTTTTTATTGCTCTAAAATATACTATGTACATCTACACATATGATAATCCAACTCCGTTATACATTCATTTTAAAATGTATTTAACATGACCTTCTAAACAATATGCTTAGAATATTCGTAATAATTTTCCTTATACTATCCCATGTTTAGGTTTTAAGTTTAACTTCTATCCTTATTCTATATTTTGATTTAAATTTTCTCAATTGAATATTCTAAATTTTCTAAATTATAAATTACTATCTCCTGTTCCCCCCAATTCTAAATTGCACGCCTACAGTTTATGTTACTTTTCCTTTTTCATTATATTCCACTTTATTTTGTTGACAATCTAAATAAGCATTGCCCAACCGTATCCTCCTTCCTTCCCCATCGGAAATTTTCAAACAAATGGTGTTTGTTTGAAATATAAATTAAAAATTACTGCTATATTTCAAACAAACAACATTTTCCTGTATTTCAAACAGACACCATTTTCCCATATTACTTCATAATTTTCTTAAAAAGCTAATATTCGTCAAATTATACAAATTTCACATTTGATATTACTGAAGGGCAGAAGAATTATCTATAAATGCTTATCAATTTAGGATTCCATTATTCTATATTATCTAAGTCTATAAATTATATTTCGAATACTGGACAATATAATGGATTTTACACATAACTATTATGGATTATTGCCGAAGACTAGCCAAGGAAGCATATATGGATTTAAAGACTCGCATACTTAAGTGTATTTACTAAATTCAACAGCAGTAATTTTTAAATTTAAAATTCATTTATGTTTCAAACACATTTTATAGTATTACTTCATATTAAAAAAAAAAACTACCATTCGGTATTTTATACAAAATTCAAATTTATATCTCTCAAGAGCAGACGGGATTTCTAAAAATGCTTATCAATATAGGATTTCATTATAGAGACGGCACTTCTGTGAAACGATCGTAAGATGCTCTAAAACCTTTTTAAACCGTCATATACATTATATATTTATACTTATACATTTTTACATATATTTATATATATTTATATTTTTAATACAACAATTATTTAACATACGTATATATCTTTCTGAAGAATTTTCTAATATTCATTTCATGACATTAATAATAATATATTATAAAATATATATAATCCCTCGTATTAAATACATAAATACTTTAATATTATAAATGTATTAATACTCTGATACAATAGAGCACTCAATATAAATTCAGTATATGATATTCTCTTTGAATATATTTAACTAAAGATTTATATATATTATATATATATATATATATATATATATATATATATTATTTATATAGCAATAAAAATTTTCCCCACGGGAAGAGATGTAAAAAATATACAATAATATATATTTCTTGTCATGCTACAGTTTTGAATTACTTTAACTGAGTTATCTCTTACCTAATGGATGCATTCTCTATCCTGTATTACACACACCTGAAACATTCGTACTAAGTGCTTTCAAAATATCACTATTTTGTTACTCTATATGTCTATATTCATGAACATATCTAAGTACATATCTCTCGCCCCTTAGACTATTTGTCATTACAACTCTACCACACACACACACATATACGCACGTATATGTATACATTTGAAAACGAAAGCATTTGAATATTATGTGTTTATATAGCGTAATAGTTAACGTTAGCGCGAAACTTAGCTAGTCACTTCAAATTTCTTATTTCAAATGTTGCTCGTTGTTGTTAGAGATCATTTTATATTACTCGATTCTGACATGTAAATATTTAACACAGGCTACACAATACATATCTCAATATGATAATGTCTAGCCCCTTAATAAACGTGGTGATTTGTAAAACGTTTCTGAGGTCAAATTCCCATTGTATTGAATTCTAACCTTAGCATCCAGACTTCAGATGTCCTCGAACAACATTTTTCCAAGATTCACCCATTACGTCTGTAATATCCATCTGTAATGTCCATCTGTAATCATAATTTATGATTTATACAAGCATCATCTGTTCACTAACGAATAATAAATACGAGTATTACATATACAATTCGGAGAAATTGTATAATTTATATATATGCATACATACATTCATATACACACAGACACGCACACACAAACACACACTCACGTATATTTATATGCATATGTCTGAATATGTGTGTGTACATTGTTGCTAGATATAAAGTGTGGGCAGTTAGACAGAGAAATAGCCTAAGGAGCAAGAGACATGTATTTAGATATGTTCATGAATATAGACATATAGAGTAACATGCATATCTTCATGGCCATTATGCATATCCCGTACTTAATGATATACAGTGGGGGCGGGGTTCCGATTT
>NC_042999.1:39537794-39575294 GCF_006345805.1 Octopus sinensis | reverse complement strand
CCAATAAAAGCCTTGTGAATGGTTTTGCTAGACGGAAACTGAAAGCAGCCCGCCGTATATATATATATATATATATATATACGTATGCATGTATATTTTCCTTCGTATATTTAAGAAGGATTATTTATAAAAATGCATCAATACTCCTTAGGTAAGGTGGTATGTGTGTCTGTGTTTGTCCCCCAACAATAGCTTGACGAGTGACGTTGTTGTGCTCACGTCCCCGTAACTTAACGGTTCGTCAAATGAGACCGATAGAATAATTACTAGGCTTATAAAGAATAAGTCATGGGATCGATTTCTTAGACTGGAAGAATAAAAGTACAAAAGAATATATATTCCACATAATTTTAATCATTTACTTTGCATGGTCCATTTTTAACTGTAGAATGCAATGTCGGCGATAAAACCTCTTAATATTCTGATTAGTATTAATATTATTTTACATACTCAAACTAAACTTTCTATATGTGCGTGGGTATGTGAAGCGTCCCTACGTATGTATATCTACGAGTAGGTGCTGAAAAGTTCCTGCCTTTAAGAGTATCTCGAAAGGCCTGGTGGGAGGCGCAACCTCCCGAGTTCATTTCCAAGGCTTAGAGCCGCTGCAATAAATGTGTTAATTCGAGAGGATATTTTGTTTAAAATCATAATTAGCTGATTATCATGTATTTTCATTTACCTGAAGCCTAGAACGTATGCTAGGTCTCACACGCGTATGCTAGGTCTCACACTGTACATGATCATAATTCAAAATCAACCCAAAGAATAATCCACAATACCCACTAAAGTTTCCTTTTGAAACCAACTTACCTAAGGAGCATTGATGCATTTTTATAAATAAGCCTTCTTAAATATACAAAGGAAAAATACCTGCCAACAGACATTTTTGTTCGATGCATTCGGGAAGGCATAATCAACATGCACCAAATATAAGTAAATATAAGACAAATACGATATACATATTGAATAATAGACATTCAGAAACCGATCAGAAGTCTGAACTATAGTCCAGACGTAAATGCGTGTGTTTGCAAATGGAATGCCATCTTCAATTTTTACTGATAAAGGCAAGCGAATGAAAACACCATTGACCAGTGATACCTGCATGCAGAATGGGTATTTTGGATTAGTTTAGTTTTCGGCTAAGGCAGGGGTAGAAATGTATCGGCTAGGCGCTTTAATAATTCGTAGATTGACCGCTCCGTTGATGCACTTGAAAGGGATTTTGTAGTATGCCCTAAACAGTGACCAATTACGAATTCTTGCGCAAAGTCACCTACGGTATATTGCAAAATAGTACCGCGTTTCATTGTATATTGTGTCTTGTGTTACAATATGTCTGTATCAGTGAGTGAAGAAATGTGATCTAAAGTAAAGACAGTATTTTACATCGAACTTCTTTATAGATCGATGTCTATGTTTCAATTCAATTTGCTAGATATTTGTCAAAATGTAGATTATTACGTGAGATAAATATTTACACAAATTGAGTGCGTTAGTAGTATTAATACATAGTCGAAACGTACAGATATTTAGTAACCGCAGTTATAGAATTAAATCCGAGGACAGGTATTTTTTAAATCTTTTTAGCTAGAGGTTGTAGATTATTGATTAGTAGAAATGTGACATTTTTCAGTATAATAAAATAATTTGCACATGGTAAATGTCGAAAGTATTACTTCGCTGCCACATAAGGTTAATGTTTTATTGTAATATTTCGATGTCAATTATTTAAATATATGCTGGAAATTTACATAATGCAACTAACACGTGAAATAACGCTAAATGTAATTTAAATGAAATAATTTTGAAAGGCAAAAACCAAAAAAAAAAAAAAGGCTTCAGTCTCTGCAATATATTATTCGGGTTTTGGATATGTGAGTTTATTTTTAAATTATTGATTTATGTTGAATTTGCTATTTAGAATCTGCATTTTGTACGAAGTTCTGATTGTGAATATTCTTTATTCTATAAACTGCATGAGTAAAAAAGTTTAGACATGTGTTATATTTGTTGATCTTAGCACATACAACTAAGCATATTCCACAGATGTTACTAAAATAACAATCATTGCCTTTGAAAAATATATATTTAATCGCTGGATATAATTACATACCATAAGGACGCATTTGGAAATGCGTTGTCACTACGCATACTCATATAGACCAATGCATTTTCCATATACATTTGGTAGACGACAACATGACAATTTTCCATCGTAAATATACACAAACAGAAACACAAATACCTGTATAATCACATACATGTTCCTACTCATATATAGGTGTTACATGTGGACTATAAATAGCAATTAAACAGCAAAAGGTTTATAGCCAACGAACGTTAGAATGATTATCTCCCTTAGAAATGAAACGTGTACCTCCTTACGATTGAAATATGAAGTCAGATTGTTGCCTCGAAACTTATAATTGTAAAGCAACAAACAACGCAAGGGAGATATGTTTATTTCCAGTACAATTTATTTTCATGGGTAATAATTAGGTTGTGTGTGGATCTGAATCCGTTGCAGCAATACGGAGATAAATTCTCGGCAGTCACACATCAGCACGGTATTGGAATACCTCATAATGCTTTTTTTATATTTTAATCGTTCCAGTCAGTGGCCGGTGGGCATTCTGGATAATCGCTTTAATGTTTTTTACTCATACAAATCGACCCCGATGGTTTGTTTACTGTTTTTGTTAAATAGTACTTATTCTATCAGTTGCTTTTGCAGAATCGCAATGCTATCGGGGAGTATTGGAGCGAACAATGTTTGCGAAGAAGAGGCGTTGGGTTTAAAGACACACTGACAACGAAATACACAGATAGCAACGTAATTATGTTGCATCTGTTAATCCTTATGTTTGTCAAAATCTGTTGCAAACAACATCAAACGCATTGCTGTATAAATATATACGTAAGATACGTATACATATATACATGTATATAAATAAAATATAATTTTTTAATTACATAATTTTCTAATTTATATATATTATATATATGTACATATATACATGCATATATACACACACACACACACATATATATATATATAAATCTACCTACACCCATACATACATACATATAGTCGGCATGTGTAGAATATCACATCGATTTTAAAATTCCCAGACTCATAGACGTACATACTTACATACGTACATAATACATACATGCATGTTCACATGCATATATATATACATGCTGGCAGATGATCCTTACAGAATTTTGCATACAGTCATAAAAGCGAGGCAACTTATATTGCTTGCCTATGACTTCCACGTATTTTAATACCAGGCGAATTGATGACAATATATTCTCTCACGCCTATAATTGCAGTCTGCCCTCGAGCTGGCAAAACACATACCTTGTATATGTGTGTTCGATATGGTGTATATATAGAGAGAGATACACGCATGCATACACACATATATATGTGAATGTGCGTTTGTGTATATAGCTAAAGAGAGAGACAGACAGACAGACATCATTCACACACGGTAGTGTTTGAATAATATTCATAAAGGCAAGTTTCATCACCCGCGATCAGTTCTCGGCTTTGTCACTAATTTAGGTTTTAATCAAATTTGATGTTGTTTACATTTGTAGATTGGACATTATCAGCTGCAAAATTAGAAAATTGCTTCAGTAGAAAAAAAAATTCAGTAAAATACGTGCGGTCAAGAACGGGAGTGTAACACCTGAAATCGACTTTGCATTCAACTTTTTTTTTCTTTTTAGAAATATTTATATTATTTTAGCTTATATGATATAATAGATCTGGGCGAGAGAAATTTATCCATGTTGTTTATATACAAAAATATTCAGTACAAAAATGTACTGAGGTAAAGATCCGTGAAAGAATATTTAACGCCTGAAATCGAATTCGACTCCAAGTATTGTTTTGATTTGATTTGAACTAGTTTCAGCTCATGAGCTGTGGCCATGCGGGGGCACTGCGGTTTATTCTTATTTCACAAGCAAGCTATATTTAAATTGAACTTCTTTTATAATAGATCTCCGCGACAGGAATCCGATAATGCCAATTATATCAATTAGAACTTTAAAATAACAGAGTACTGGGAAGAAATGTGTTGAAAAAAGTGGTGACACCGAAAATCAAATTCAAAACCGTTTTTTTTTAAAATCTCATATGATAGAACTCATCCAGTCGAGTCTTGTGGTACTAATCTTTTCAAAAATACCATTCACACATGGTAGTGTGTGAATAAGATTCTGAAGGTCAACATTTACTCACGCGTGTCTACTTCTAAGGTTTGTCACTAACTCAAATTTTAACCAAATTACATGATGTTTACATTTTTAGATTGGTCACCTTCTAAGCTAAATTTTCAGATACAAAATATTATCTTAAAAAATATTCAAAATGAAAAACGTTATTATATAGGCTACTTGCCACACAGGAGTGGCTGTATGGTAAGTAGCTTGCTTACCAACGACATAGATCCGGGTTCATTCCCACTGCGTGGCACCTTGGGCCAGTGTCGTCTACTATAGCATCGGGCCGACCAAAGCCTTGTGAGTGGTAGACGCAAATTGAAGGAAATCCGTCGTATATATGTATATATATATACACACACACATACACACATACACACACACATATATATATATATATATATAGGCATATGTGTGTGTGTGTGTGTGTGCATATATGTTTGTGCGTCTGTGTTTGTCCCCCCAACATCGCTTGACAACCGATGCTGATGTGTTTACGTGACCACAAAAGAGACCGATAGAATAAGTACTACGCTTACAAAAAATAAGTCCTCGGGTCGATTTTCTCGATTAAAGGTGTTGCTCCAGCATGGCCACATCAAAATGACTGAAACAAGTATAAGAGTAAAGAGTATATAAGCTAAATGTTCCCAAAATACGTACAACCATTTTGAAGTCATATTATTACTTAATACAGTACTAAGAAAACAAGCTGACAGTATCGTTAACACGCAGTGTGAAAGCTTAGCGGCTTTTCGTCTGTCTCTATATTCTGAGTTCAAATATCCTCCAAGTTTGTCTTTGTCTTTTATATTTACTTGATAAAATGTATATCAGCTGAGGTCGATGTAATCAACTTGCCTCCCCTCTAGATTTGATGGCCTTCTGCCAGAATTGGAAACCAATATTGCAAAGTCTTTGATTCAATTCAATATTTAGGTATCTTGTAAAGATCTACCTCATATTCGTAGAATACATTATATTGTAATAAATATATAGTGTAATAAAGAAATATCAATCACACGCGGCATTGTGTAAATGATATTCTTAAGGCTAACATTTACTCACTCGCGACCACTTTGTAGGCTTCGTCACTAATTCAGTTTTTTTTACCAAATTTGATGATGTTTATACATTTTTAGTTTGGTCACCTCCTAAGCTTCCTTTTAGCAACAAAATTTGTAATTTCGCCCGATATATTATTTTATAATATATATTAACATATATAAACCTATTATATCAATATATATATATATATATATATATATATACATACATACAAAGATCGGGTTACCTATGTATGTGTGTGTGTATGTGTATGCTTTTCAGTCTGTGCGTGCATGTGTAAATATATGTATGTATACGTAAAAGTATATGCTGGTTGCATTTTCTGCTATAATTTAAACTTTTCGATTTTGTGTTGTCTCTGAAGTGATATTTGTCGGTACATATTTATGAATTTCACGACCAGATTAAGTCAATTGGTGAATAGTTATGTTTAGCCTTATGATTTTGTACTTAGTTCATGGCTAGTACGACTTGTAATCTTTAAGGTTTTTACCTTTCATTCTTTCATTCTTTCATTATTTCGTCCCCTTCCCTTGCTATGCCTATGGGTCAAGCATACATATCCATTACCGACAGTAATGCAGAAAAGTTTGTATGGGTTAACAGAATGAATGCCACTCTTTATAGAACAGCAGGTTTCCATACTGGATATATTCGAAAGGATGGGGACATTTGCTACAATATAAATACTGCATTTTATTAGTGTGAAATTCATTCTGAAAAAATGCCAAATACTGATGACCTTTTCCCGCGAATTGTATTTGGAAATAAAATTAAAATGTTCCAAAATCTCTTTAGCTATAAACCACATGTTTCTATCCAATTTCTTATCGTTCGGGAAGAGAAAATTGTGTAAACATGTGTATCTTCAAATGATAATACATTGATTTCCAATGAACAAATGCGTAAGATAATTTATTTCATTTATAGACTAGTTAAAAAATACGTACTACGTCTAAGGAAAATACAGTGAAGTCAAATATTTAAGTGGGCTGTAATAGTGCAAATGAGTTAAAATACACAGCTGGCACATTATTATATATCTTAATTGAAATATCATCGGCTACACCAAACCAAGAAAAAAAATATAAATATTCGACACCAAAAATTGCATCAATTAAGAAAGGACATTATCATTTCCCTTCACATATGAAATATTCATTTCGATAGTATCGTACTGATATATTAATCATTAAGTCGTTAATTTTATAAACGATTACTTTATTTTAAAACCAGACTTGTTATTGATTTTATGCACAGCGTTTCATGAAATTATCAAAAATACATTTAAAAAGTTAATATATTCAGGTACACATATATACATACGTATATGCATACATACATATATGTTTATATGTACATGCATGCATATATATGTATATATATATATTAATTTATCTGTATGTTATGTATACATATAGGCGCGGGCGTGGCTGTGTGGTAAGTAGCTTGCTAACCAACCACACGGTTCCGGGTTTAGTCCCACTGCGTGGCACCTTGGGCAAGTGTCTTCTGCTATAGCCCCAAGACGACCAATGCCTTGTGAGTGGATTTGGTAGACGGAAACTGAAAGAAGCCTATCGTATATATGTATATATATATATAAGTGTGTGTGTATATGTGTTTGTGCGTCTGTGTTTGTCCTCCTAGCATTGCTTGACAACCGATGCTGGTGTGTTTACGTCCCCGTCACCTAGCGGTTCGGCAAAAGAGACCGATAGAATAAGTACTGGGCTTACAAAGAGTAAGTCCCGGGGTCGATTTGCTCGACTAAAGGCGGTGCTCCAGCATGGCCGCAGTCAAATGATTGAAACATGTAAAAGAGTAAAGAGTAAAGAGTATATATCCATATCTACCGACGTATGTATCTATCTTTCTATATATATTTATATACACATATACACACACACATATAGATATGTATGCATGAATTTAAAACTCAACTAAAAAGTGAAGAATCAAATTCAGAAAAATAATTTACGGTTCTTTAAAAAAGTGCATAAATCGTTTTGAAAATAATTATTTACGGTGCAAGTAAATGAAAAATACATTCAAATTATATAAAATCGTTTTGGAAACGGTATCGATGTTTTCAACGACTTAATTCCGAAAAGTCTAGAGAACCATTCAATGGATAATACAAGTAATAAAAGTGAATTGTTAATAATATATACTGCAAAAGAAAGGTTTGCTGTTTGAAGTGACTTTATTCAGGTTTGGTTTCCTAAAATTTTGTGTTAAATTGAACAATAAAAAATAGGTCATTGTGTAATCCATGTCATGCCATTTATATTTACGCATCTCGTAATTAAGTAAGGTTGAATTAAAATTCAAATGCGAATATTGCTTAGTTATACATTACAGTTAGCTCTTTCACACGAATTACAATGATCTTGTCTTTAGAGAAACAAAGAGTTCATAATTGATGGAGGACTAAAAATACCACAAATTAAAGTCTCAGCAAGTAAAACATCCAATTTAATTGCTAGATGTGAAAGTAAATTAGCACACCAATAATGATATCATTCTAGATCTGGTATGTATCATTCTTGAACTGATAAATAAGTTCTCATGCAGAAAAGAGAAAAACTAATGGAAAATGTGTTATAAAGCAACTTATATCATACAAAAATAACCGAGAACATTTCGATAAGCTAAGTCATATTTTGTATAAGTTGCACACAGGAAAATTTTCATACACTATGAAGGAGGTGAGAAAGAGAGCATTTCCGCAAACTGTTGATGCCACTTTCGATTTAATTGAAAGTTTATCATATGAAAGTGATTTTATCATTAATCGTTATTACAAAAAACAAAAACCATTATAGCCAATTGTACAATATCTAAATTAGGACGAGTATCTTTAATCGAAATTGCTCTGACATAATTTCTCTTAAATCTTTCATCCATTTCGACTGCTGAGGCTTCATATTCAAAAGAATCGAGTTGTTTACCAGGAAGGCAACATCCAAAAGCATCCCAGGGATATATGCTGTCGGCATAGTGTAGAAACACATCTCCAGTTCACAACTGTTCGGGGAGTTCCTCCGCCAGATGTAATCTGCTCCGAAATTGGATTTAGTTTACTTACGCAACACATGTATATCGTCTCCCTGACCTGAGAAAAGATTACGCATCAGTTTCGTTTCTCAACCTCAGCTAAACAACGTATTTTCTTTACTCCCAGGTTGTTTAAAAAGTAATCCATCATGCAATACCCAGTCTTGTTACAAATGTCATTTAGCTGCTCTAAAATTCATCATCATATTGCTTAGAGATGTTATGTTCATATTCAGCAACACGGTGACTCAGTTTTTACATAGCTATGGAATAGTATTTTATTATTTTTTCTTATTTATTATTATTATTTTCTTTATTTTTGGTTTGGCAAGGAAATTTCGGAATGGGGACAATTTCAAATATAACACCCCCGCCTGTGAGGAAACGATATTGTCCCAGGTACTTAAATGTTTTACCAGATTGGGCTGAAACATTCATAGACTGACTATGAAATAGTGATGCTTGAACTCTGAAATATCAAATACGTTAATCCCAACATTTCTTATTAATACTTGCATTGTTTTATTCCATGAAAATAGACGTCCAACTGTTCAAAGAAAACTTCAGAAGTATATTTCTATTTTTAAAAGCTGAGGAATTATATACCGTATTTACATTATCTACAATTGACGGTTATTTCTCATCATCCTGTTTGTTGTTAACACAACTTTTCGGCTCATATACCCTCCAGCCTTGGTGAGATTTCGAACATGGGTTCCCATTCCTAAGGTAATTTTGATGCTATTATTATTATTATTATTATTATATTATTATTATTATTATTATTATCATCATTATTATAATTATTATTATTATTGATATTATTATTATTCAGTAGTTTTATTTTTATAGTGTGCTTTCACTTCACTACCGAGCGCAGCTCTGTGTGCCTTGGTTATATGCTGTGATTTGTTGTGATGCTCTGATGGTTATTGCATTGAAGGTCTTCTGCGTAGGATGTGTGCAGTGCCTAGTAGTGCAATTTTCTGTATGTTATATGTGTTTGTAAGTCCTGGTGTTTTTGTTATGTATTTGTCTGAATATTTTTTTATCATGCCTAATGCACCTACTATGATAGGAATTGTTTCTGTTTTTAGATTCCACATTCTGGTTGCCTCTATTTCCAGGACTTTGTATTTTGAAAGTTTCTCCATTTCTTTTAAAGACACGTTGTCATCTGCCGGTATTGATACATCAATTAGAAAGCATTTTTTTTCTTCATGATCTCTGACAACTATATCTGGTCTGTTGGCCTTAATTTCTCTATCTGTGTGTATCGGCATATCCCAGTGTATGGTTGCTTTCTCGTTTTCTGTGACCTTTTCTGGCGTGTGCCTATACCATCTTTTTTCTGTTGTTATTCCATAATGTTAGCATAGCTTATTATTATTATTATTATTATTATTATTATTATTATTATTATTATTATTATTGTTATTATTATTATTCATGCCACTGCCTGGTATCGAACTCGGAATCTTGGGATTAGTAGCCCGCGCTCCTAACCACTACACTACAGTTTAACCCCTAAGCATATTCATATTCAGATGGTTCATACCTTACAAGCTGACGCTCATCAGCAGTGTAAATGTGGACAGCTGAATTCTGGAATAAAAGGGAGAGTCTTGAATACAACTCAAATTCTGGACGTCCTGCAACTACCACCACCAAGTAACACATTGATAGTTTTCAACACAAGCTAATAGATGTCAGACGATCCACTATAAAAGAAATAGCCAATGCTATCCCGAGAGAGAGTTGAGATTATTTTGAACTTGGCATGACTACGGATTCTGCTCAGTTGGTGCCAAGTCTTCTATCATATGAGGAAAATACGCTGGAAAATAAATCATACGTTGTTTGAAGCAGACTTTACTGATTTCCTTGAAAGGAGCGTGTGGGATTCATCACTTTGAACCTAAGACAAAAAGACAACCCATGCAGTAGAAATACCCATCCTCACCTGCTTCAAAAATGTCAAAGAGGCTTTCATTTGCAGAGAAGATCATGGCCTCATTTTTGGAGGGTGCAAAAAGGCTGAATATTCATTCACTATATTCCAAAGGGCCACATGATAAATGGAGAATACTATACCGAGTTGCTGAGGCGTGTTACAAAAGGACACCGACACCAAACATCTAGGAAACTGGTGCTTTCTTTCATCAGGGCGACGCTCCAGCACACAGATCCTTGGTTTCAATGGCAGCTGTATGGGACAATGGCTTTGAAGTGGTTGATTGCTCTCCCTATTCTCCTGTTTTGGCTCCATGTGATTATCATTTGTTTCCCAACATGAAACAGCACTTAGCTGGGAGCCAGTATTGCAGTGATGATAACCTCACATCTGCTGTTGATTCTTTGACCTAAAGGATGATAGCTTCATCAATGGACTCGATATGACACTACAACACCGATAGAAGTGACTGGATTGCAAGAGGGACTATGTTGAAAATTAAACCTAATTTGGTCACATTCCATGAGATTATGTTAGGCAGCTTATGAAATTGCCAGTTAACACTCGTATTTATGCAGTACCAGATCTGCCTAAGCCAGGAAAATAGAACAAGAATAAAACACAAATTCCAGACATTGCATGATGTTTTATGCAAATTGAAGTTAAAGTCACGTGCAAACTAGAAATTTGGTAGGTAATATTTATAGAGACGAATATAGTAAACAGCTGATGAAAGTGCGTCCCATTTGAGAACATTAATACTGCAACTAAATTAAATGTGTTAAGTTAGAAACAACAGCTATTGTTTATCTCTTATTTACCCACATATTGCATGTAATAGTGTTGATATAAACGAATTGATCCTCCATTTTGCTGAGGCTTCCAAATATGCCATATGACATTTGGTCTCTACAATGCAACTCAAAATTCGTCTCTTGTTGAAATCATCTACGAATGGATATAAATGTACAAATTGAAAACAGATATGGAACTGAAAAATATAATGTGTACTTTTATGTGAATAAATTATACAGAGACTCACCAAAGATCTGCGTTTTCATGTGATATATCACTCACCTGCATTGTTTTCTTTCAGAAAAGTTGGACAACAAGAATTTTGTTGGGCTCTATATGGTATGCAAATCAATCAAACGTTTGCACGCCCCTTAACTGTATCAGATGATTTTCAACATACCGTACCAGAAGCGCATATGTTGAGAGTGGGATTTCTGTCCTTTCTTCAATCAACTCCGGCGCTCTCTAGGGCTGGGTTATCCCCAACTTTCTCCTATTTATAGATCCATCACCTTTTTCTTCTCCACACGTCATAATGACCATTTTAATGCACGAAACAACCCTTTATTCTTTCTTTAAATGTCCTTAATAATGTATTCTCGTCAGGTGATTTAGACAGTAGAGCAAAGATTTCCCTAAACAAGTTTTTGCAATCGCGACCCTTTACCGAAAAGCTTGAAAACCACGCGACCGCCTACTATCAGCAGTGCATAAAAACTGTTGTCGATGAGTTTAAATTAAAATTATCCCAAGCTATTTCTAAGAAGGCTACGCGATCCCCCAGCTTAGAGTTCGCGACCTCACCTCCAGGGGATCGGGAACCACCGGTTGAGAAGCCTTGCCCTAAATAGTGAACCTGAAGCATGATTTCATATAAATTTACATAATACGTATATATATATATATATGTGTGTGTGTATGTGTGTGTGTGAGAGAGAGAGAGAGAGAGAGAGTGTGGGTGTCAGTGTATGTGTTTCTGTACTTCATACTAACCGTCTCTCTATCTCTTTCTCTCTCCCACTCTCTCTGTTTCGGTATATACCGATTGATAGACATAGGTAGCAGATTGACTGATAACAACGTTGAGTCAAATTAAATAATTTGGATCCGATATCATTAATATGCTCAACAAGCCGACCACTGACATCACAACACACCAGTAATAGTAGTTGGGAAAATAATGTATCTGATGACTGTTGTTTTCTATAAATCTCCATGAGATTATTTGCTTCTAATTTTGACGCAAGGTCAGCAGGTTTGTGGGTGGGGGTAATTCGATTACAGTGTTCAATTGGTATTTATTTTATCGCCTCACCCTCGAAAGATTGAAAGGCATAATCGACTCCGGTTGAATTTGAATTCAGAATTCAAAACCTGACTAAACTCTGCAACTCATTTTGTATAGCGTGCTAACGATTCTGCTAACTCGCGCCTGAAAATCTCAAAGAAATAATATCTGTGGATTCTCTAACTATAGGACAAAACCTCTTCACTATTTAAATGACACTTTTATACACTGTCGTTTCTGTATGCATTTTGGTTCAGTTTTCGTCCATATTAAGTAATTCTCTTGGATTTATGCTACTAAGTGGTAATAGTCAAATAATTATGTTTATTTTTTCTTCCTTTTTGTATTTCACCCACACGGAGATAGTTAATAATGTAGTATCCTTTGAATTATTTGTTTCAGCTGATATAATTTCGTAATATATAATGGTGGTTTCTATTTATTGGGAGATATCAGTACGCGATATAAAACTTAAAGTGACCCTATCCTATAGAGAAATCCATAAAATTCTATTAAACAGAATTTATTTCATTTTTGCTAATAGAAACAGATTCCTAACATTTTATATAGTTAGTTCAACTTTTAATAATTGTATTAACATTTTGAAGTGAACGCCAAAATGAAGACTTGCATCTAAGAGAAAAATCAAAGACTTGTTAATGTTCAACATTAAAGAGTGCCTTACATCTGCTTCTGTGTGGAAACCATGGATTTCAAAGCAAAACATGAAAATAAATCAAGAAATTAATAGAAAATGCAACGATGGAAAATATCAGGAAAAATAGTTTAGAAAAAAATAATGAAATAAATATTTTTCAATCATTTTTTAAAATTTCTGTTCAAGAACTTCACTTTTCATAAAAGCTACATCAAACGAACATGAGCCGAAACAGTAAGATAGAAATAAAGGCTCAGAAACCTTTTAGGAGCACACTTTGTTTTATAGAGATATAACACTCCAAATAGCATGAATAGAAACAACATTCGTGTTTATTTGTTTATTATTACAACAAACATTTGATGACGTGCTTTAGATCATCTAATTAACTAGAGCATTGAATATAAATTAGCTTTTGATGAACAAGTTTATATCAATACCTTCATACATTTTTGAGCAGAAGAAGATTGCCAAATGATGTTAAAATTGAAGATATTGTCAATTTATAAATTTGCTACGCATAAATTATTAATTCTATTGACTACACAGAAATAAATAGAATTATTTTGTACATTAGTAATCTCAGTTGAATTTATCGATTAGAGCAATAGCTAAACTACAAATTTCATGGATCACTTTAGAATAAATGCTGATAATATTTCTAAACAGTTCTTAATAATGATACTTTGAAAGAGGCTAGGCCAATAAAAAAGAAACACTCTCCGTTAAGGTGAGACTCACAAAGAAACAGCATACAAAACCTATATTGAATATGTATATCAATAAATACATGCACACATACATACAAACATACATACACATGCATAAATACATACAGGCATACATACATACGCACATACATAAGCACATACCATACATACATACATACACTACATTGCATTTACTCGAAACAATGAGTTGCATTTTTGGCGTGGGTGATTATTTAACAAAATACGATGAATGCTATCTCCAGCTTTGACGCCTGAATTTTCAGCCCTTTTAAATAACTGTCATATGAATTAACTGATGGAGCCTTTTATGATGATTGTAGTGGTTTTCGACTGAAACTTAACTTCACCATGCAGAGATTTACTAGAAAAAACACGGCTGAACTCGACGTCGTGAACAAAAACACAACTGAGTAACAGTGTCGCAACAAGTAAATAGATGCATTCTAGCTGTTGTTATGGAAGAAAGAGTAAAAATAAAGTACATTTCTCTCGGAGTTATGCCCTGAATAATGACATATTTATATTCAACTGTTATAAAAAAGCGAAACAAAACCCTAGTGTTGATTATATGAATAGATTGAAAGCATACTAGGAAGATCCGCACCCAAAATTAAATAATATTGCTGCGAATCACTTACTCCAACATAGAACAGAGGAAAAAAGTATGTTCAAAATTGATCTGAAATTAACCGTCTCCAAAATATTATAAACGAAATGTGAACGATGCTAGAACATCGCGTGGTTTCACAAGTAGCGACATTCCAGCATATACAACACTGCCTTCCAACAAAACTACATTTACAGGTTAAAAACGGATCATTGTGCCTCTAATTCGATTATGGTAAATAGCAGGCACAAAAATCTTTGTAGTCGTAGTCAGCGTTATAAATCGAGAAATATGCCCTTAATAATTTTTTTTAAGAAAAGATAACCTTGACCATGAAGTTTCACTCGAAAAAAGTATTCACTACCAAGGTAAGTAAAAGACCAACAGGCACGGTATTAAAAGTCGTTGTTGAAATTTGAGAAGCCTATTTACAACAGTGTAATGGACCCATGTTGTGGTAGATTAACGCCTGTCTATATATCGTCTACTACTTCAAAGCAGTATATGAACGACACACAGGATGTAAACGATACGGAAACAAAGTAGAACATACGACCATGGGTTTTGAAGACAAAACGATAACTAATTTACGGAGGAACATCAGCCAGGTAACTATGCTTATTGCTTGCAAACAAACAAATCACTATACGCTTCACGAACAAAAAAGGAAGAAGGTGACAGAAGTATCAGGAACACTGACTTGGAAAAGGATCACTCTCAAGCTATTAGTGAAAAACTCTGACATCAGAGGACAATAACCGAATTAAAACCAATAAATGAAAGATGTAACTGCAACCAGGCAACAGTATACAGAGACATGAGAGGAGAAGCAGTAACTGTCACAGAAGTTCCTTCTGCAGGAAAATTTGGAGTGAAGAGATAGAGTATAACTGACTGACTCTCCGGAAATTGGAAGTGGTTATTGTCCGTGTAATACACACAAGACATACAGCACTAACTGTAATGTGACAGTAATTCAGAAACATCTGGAAGAAAAGCAAACGGAAGAGACTTGATTGTTGGGTACTGGTACAAGAAGCTTACCTTCTGACGATCATACAATATCAACTTGTACCTGCAAGCTCTCAGCGAAAGAGTTGTATACCATACTGGTCAGATCTGGTAAAAGTAAACTGATCCCCAAATGCAGAACATGTGTAAAATTTATAAAGAACTTAAAACTTATATCTCTTGCAATTTTCTGAATATCCGATTGAACATGAAAAATATTTTCTTTATTATGAGTATATGTATTTTTGAAACTTGAATTAGCATCTTCAACGTGTCCGTTTAGTCATTCAGACACATGTGAGAATTATATGCGCATAGAAGAGACCAAATGTCTATATTTATCAAGATATTTGAATATCACATTAAAGTATGTCTAAGAAATATAATTTGCCTACACAAAATTACTATTCTACACAGATTTTCAAGCTTTTACTAAAACAAATTTCCTACCTCTTTTATATACATCAAACATGCGTATTTTCAAGTTTATGATTGGAACACATGTCATGTATATTATATATTCTATCTTTGTGATGATATATGGTATGTAACTTACGCAGACACACAAATCATAAATATAAATTTGTACACAATATCATATACATATTGATATGTGTGCATCTATGTTGCTAGAGATTGATAAATGGATAAACAAAGTACGGATGGGTGGAACGAAATAATAAATAGATAACGAAGAAGACTAAGTGAAGCGAACACATAAACAATTACAAAATGGGTACCAGGACATATGTATATCATAGATTTAATGATCCTAAATTGTAATTGTATAAAACATAATTTCTCAAGGAATGTGTAGTAATGATTTCCATATATAAGGTCAGTAATATTTTTTTCAATTTCTAATGAAGCACAGAGTATCAAGTGTAGTAATACGTTATGGGTTATACAAAGGAGCTGGCACCATAGGAATAACGTCCGCTCCATATATAGGTAAATACTGAACTACTTCGATTTCATTTTCAGAATATAAGTGAAAATACATATAGGCGTGTATCTATGACTGTATTAGTGCAGATGGACATATAGGAAGGTATCTTATGCACACGTAAACAAACACATTTATATCAAGACTCAACAAGAATTTTCACTGATGTAGTGTAAGACTGAAATGATTGACATGCATATTAATCTCATATTTACCAATGAATAAAAGATTACACCAAATATGGAAAACGCATAAATTGGTATCGCTGAATTACACCATAGGAATGTGCTTTTAACTACTGAAAATAATCCCAAACACGTAATTTTGGTTTCAAAATTTGGCAGAAGGTCACCAATTTCAGGACAGGGGTTCAATCGATAACGTCAGCCCCTGCGTTCATCTGGGACTTATATTATCGGTCTTGAAAGGATGAAAGACAAAGTTGACCTTGGCGGAATTTGAACTCAGAATGTAAAGACGGGCAGAAAGCCGCTATGAATATTGCACGGCGATTCTCCCAACCAGTAGCCTTCTTAACATATAATATTCAAATTTCGGTTATTTCAGGAAAATTCAAAATATTTTGTTACACCACTGCAATTTAATCAAAGAAAATTGAAATAAAACGTTATTAATCTTTATCTGATATCATATTAAATACAACTGTTATAATATAAACGTTGAAGGAATATTGCTAGTATTTAATCGTTTGCAACACGGTAGCCTTTGTAATATATCACATTCAATCCCAAACAGCACTTCACGATCTTGGCTGAATTCTTCTGATCTTGGAGTAATTACATATAAATCTTGTAGGATCTACAGGATGGTATGTACAATGTACTTTTTGTACTCTAGCCACATGTGAAGGCTCAGTGGTTAGAGCGTCGAGCTTACGATTGTGAGGTTGTGAGTCCGATTCCCGGACCGGGTTGCATATTATGTTCTTGAGCAAGACACTTTATTTCACGTTGCTGCAGTTCACTCAGCTGTAGAGACGAGTTGCGGCGTCACAGGTGCGAAGCTGTATCTCCTGTTGCTTTTCCCTTGGATAACATTGGTGGCGTGGAGAGGGGAGGCCGGTATGCATGGACGACTGCTGGTCTTCCATAAACAACGTTGCTCGGTCTTGTGCCTGGGAGAGTAACTTTTTAGGTGTAATCCCACGATAAGTCGTAACTGAAGGGGCTCCCAACTCTAGCCACAACGCCCGAAATTTTGTGGGAAGGGGCCACTCGATTAGAACCGACCTCAGTGCGTAACTGGTACTTAATTTTTGACCCCGAAAGGATGAAAGGCAAACTCAACCTCGGCGGAATTTGAACTCAAAACATAAAGACGGCGATATACTGCTAAGCATTTCTCCCGGCGTGCCAACGTCTCTGCCAGCTCGACGCTGAGATGTTATGTACAATATAGGGTAGGCAGGAATTTTCTTCTAACAAAGCTGTTTAATTCACACAAAATAAACTATTGTAAGGCAACCATCGCTATTATTTATGATATTTAATTGTTTGATAGAGGTCAATAAAGCTAATTTTTGAAATGGGATTTAGAACCAATATATAAATAATCTGTTACCTGATGAGGATGTATACTGCAATAAATACGCTTAGATTTGGTTATTTCTGTATATGTAAATATGTAATATGTTTTCTGTTTGATAATGAACGAATGTAAGATTAATTGCAAAGTGTTCTTTCATTTTATGTTTGATTCTATATAACTCGTATGCTTCCAGACAAATGTTTCATGTTTTTCGCCGAATGTGTCCATATTTGAAATAAATAGTATATTAATGTATATGTACATGTCTAAATGTAAATTAGTAACATATATTTTGGGTCATAAATAGATGTTATAAAAGACTAGCATAAATGTATATATTAAAACACAGATAAGTATATTAATACAATAATTAAATTTGTAAATCGTTTAATATTTCAAAAATATAAATTTTACGACGCTCTTTTATGTATATAACACATATATTGCAATTAACAATATGCATGTACACACGTACATATATGCTCATACACATAAACACACAGATACAAACACACTCGCAAACATACACAGATACATACATATATATATATACGCACACACACTTACATACACGCACAAATAATGAGGCAGTTATAGACTTTACAATCATCTATTACAGTTTATGTATATTGGATCTCTAACACGATACGCACATTTAAATATTGTTTTTATATTCCTATTAACAATATATATAGAAATACGAGAAAAAATAACTGTTTCTAAGGTTACATGAAGTATATCTAGAACTAATTATCACGCGTATATCCAAATAATATTAATTACATTATGAAAAATGAGAGTAATCTTGGAGAAGCTTGCATATATTTGACGAAAATCTTGTTAATTTGAACAGCAGACAGTTTTATAGTGGTGTTGAAAGAGACATATATGGTATCTACACTACGAATATGTTTACGGAAGAGCTTATAGTCGCAGTGGTGTTAAAAGAGAAGATATAGCATAACCGTTCTTTGGAGTCCTTAACAGCGTCTTTCATTTGTTCTGAAATTATATCATCATTTATTCAGTCAATGAATCAGGAAAACATTTTAGAGCATTTGACACACACGTGTGTCCCAGTCGTGGGTCTCAAATAAAATGTGCGTTACCTAGGATGTGACAAGCTAGGATAGGTAGGAACACTCTGTGAAATAACCTTTTACATAATTTCTTTGCTGCAACAATTTCATTCACCATGCATGATTCGATCCATATATATGGTAAATGTCACCCATCAAAGACACCAGGCAATGATACAAGGCAGGCAAACGGTTTCATTTCAAAATAGGCAAACGGTTTGATTTCAAAATGACATTATGTCTTATGTCTAGAGGCAATAGAAAATATTTAAAAAACTGAATATCTAGCCTTCATCAAATCATTTCTTCGTTTTGTATATAGTCAAACGTTTTAACTTTATAGTCGTTATACTATCTGTATATACAGTGGGCTGCCGAAAAGTTATTGTCACCTTCCCAGTTCTTTTACAGAGCTTAGAAAAACTGAAAATCACCAATACAATAAGTGTGTGAATGTGTGAGAGCAGGAGTATGTTGAATGAAATCATAATTTAGTGATCCTCCTGTATTTTCTTTTACGCAACACCGGGAAGTTTTCAGCCTGCCCGCGTAATGGAAATACCAAAATACAAATTACATGCCAGTTAGATCATCAGTTTTATGTTTGGTTTTGAGTTTCTGTATGTGAGATCAATATTATATACTTCGTATCATTAACCCTGATTGGCTGGACCTGCAATAGGATTTTTAATGTCACAAAAATATAGTCTCGTGGGTACAAATACCCTATGAGAGACTAAAAGTTGTATACATATATGATTTTAGGAAAGTATATTCTATATCTAATTATCTATTTCTACGTATGACATTTTCTATGTAGCTCGAAGTAGAGATGGAGAGACAAATTCAAATCGATAAAGTTCTGTTTCACTTGTATCAAAAATTTCGATTTAATATGTAATAACTAAATGCAAAAAATGTTTCTACGACTGCGGATATAGCGTAAACAACATATCTAGAAATGGGGGATATTACCTGCAGTAATGATATATATATTTCCTCAAAACACTAAGATAATAAGAGTCTATAACATATTTGATGAATAAGATTTTCTGGAAAGAGATTCAAACCAAATTTTTGCATAAATGGAGGCATATATGTGATTTTGGAATAAATTTAAAGTTTACTTGAGATTGGAATTGAAACATTCATAAGAGATATGTTCAATCCGTTGTGGTATAGCTTCAATATTCGAGTAAAAAATAAATCCAACGGAAGAGAGATATTAGGAGGCACGCGGATTTAAATCTTCAGATATGTTAAATGAAAATGGATATTTGCCTTTCGGCTTGCTTCCGTAGCTTGAAGTTAATCTCCAATATATCAAATAGCTTCACTTATAATTACATTTTAGCAATATTGCATCATAGTGAATCAAAGGAAGCTAACTCATAGACATTCACTTACATTCTCTTACATGTCTAGCGTTCTCTCTGAGAATCATCGTATATATATATATATATATATAAATATAAATGTATGTATGTATGTATGTATATATATATTATGCAATATTAAATAAAGTAGCTAAGGCTGTGAGGAGGTTTCAGGACATTTATAAGGAAGACGTTATATCGTCTTGCAGCTATTTCTGGGATATTATGGATATGCCTTCAACAGAGACGATGTGAGATGGTTAAATAGAGGTAAATATTTAAGTTCGAAATAAGGATTTATTATGGAAAAGGTGGGGGTAGGGAATCTAGAAGGAAATATGAGAATGTAAGTAGAAATAAAATATAAAATTTATAAAGATATAGATGCGGTTCCATTATTCAACGAAAGTAGGTGTATAGAAGTGGTAAAAAAGATTTGTGTAAATGGGATGTAAGTTCCAATAGTAGTTCATGTTTAGTCTCTTCAAAGCATGGAGCTGTGGATTCTGTGCTGTTCGTTCGAAAGTGTGTTGAGGTGTGGATGAACATTTGAGAATGTATTGGTACTATTTGTGGATAGATGGGGGGGAAATATATATGTATGATAACAATGAGGAGATGGCCAAAATCAAAAACAGGAAAAGAAAATGAGTAAAGAAAGTGAGAACAAAGAGGAGAAAAAGAGAAAACAAGAGAGAGAAAAAGTGACTGAAAGTGAGAAAAGGAGTGTTTGTTGGTGGTTCAGATAATGTGAGGGGGGATGGGAGAGGTGTGCGGGAGGGATACTAAGAGATGAGAATGTAAGGAGTGAATAGGTGTGAGTTATGTGAGTAGGGGTGATGTGATAGAGTTGCATTAAGGGATGGATAGATAAAAGGTATGGGTGGGGTTTTAGTACTAAAATTTAAAGTGGAGGGAAGAATACAAGGATGTGAAATTGCTATAAACAGAGGTATGTGATTGAATAGGTTATTGTAATATTTAGGAATGAGAGAGGAGAAAAGAAGGTATAATGACATACGTGGGCGTGCACACACTAACATATATGTGCGCATATGCATACATACATATGCACACGCATATACATTGATATACACACACATATACGTATATATACATACATACATACATACATACACACACACATATGTATATATATATATGTGTGCGTGTGTGTGGCTGCGTGGTAATTAGCTTGCTTACCAACCATAAGGTTCGGGATTCATCCCCACTGCTTGGCACCTTGGGCAGGTGTTGTACTCGGGCCGACCAAAGCCTTGTGAGTGGATTTGGTAGGGAAACTGAAAGAAGCTAGATGTATAAACTCTCCCTACACATATATATATATATACATATATATATATATATATATATATATATATATATATATATATATATATATACAAATAAATGAAAGAATGGAGTTGAACGACGAATTAACAAAATTCCTTTATTTTATTTTCGACATATGTTTCGAAGGCTGCATATTCCTAATTTCGAAGGAAAATTTTTATGCATCTTGATGCTGACATGAGTTCCTTAATTTTCGTGATGAGAAGGCGGCATAATGCACCCCCTTATTCCTTCGAAATTAGGAATATGCAGCCTTCGAAACATATGTCGAAAATAAAATAAAGGAATTTTATTAATTCGTCGTTCAACTCCATTCTTTCATTTATTTGTATTACAAAAAACACACAAATTTCCACACGATAGCACGTGTTCTCTGCCCTAGGCATGTAGCTTTAACCGTGTTTTTCTGACGTGAATTTGCTACCCAGGTATCGGTTAACCGAATTATCCATAATAAGATATTTCATTCAACTACTCAATTATATATATATATTATATATATATATATATAATATATATATATATATAGCGTGGAAGTAGTTTATAAACCATTTAAGAAACACACAAAACCCGTTAGATTCACTTCATCATTTAAATCTAATTTGTCAAAATATTTTCGGCGCTTTGAAACCGCGACCAGTTCACTGACAAAATTCCGTGCTGCATCTGAGAAAGTAACAGTTAGTTCATAATATATATGTACGTACGTACGTACGTACGTACGTACGTACGTATGTATGTATGTATGTATGTATGTATGTATGTATGTATGTATGTATGTATGTATGTATGCCCACATGTGACTAAATTTCTGTTACGTTTTTGGTCCCCTAAAGAAAACAGATAGAACATGCTTTCTATGTTATGTCCCAAGAAGATTTTATATATGTTTATATATTTTTTATATATTAATTATGTATTTTTATATAATTTTTATGGCGAAAAATGCGAGCGATGTATAAGTACGCAGGCAAGCAGAGTTATAACACAGTAATTTCCCTTTGTATAACGGTATTTTTTCATAGCGTTTTCAAATAGCCAGATAACAGAATAGATGTCGTGGATTCCCACTTCGGCATTTGAAACTCAGAGTTTTATCTTGACTATCGAGTAATGTAACATATAATTGTATATATATATATATATATATATATATATAATATATATATATATATATATATATATAATAATAATAAATATTAGGGAATAAATCCAAATTTACAGGGAAAAAAAATCAGATTTAGGATTAAATCCAATGTTATAGTAAAATATTATATAATATTAATTAGAGACAAAACCACTATTTTGCAAAACAAACAAGGAAAGACTTAATCAATACATAAAATTTTAATAAAATTTTTATTAAAATTTTATGTATTGATTAAGTCTTTCCTTGTTTGTTTTGCAAAATAGTGGTTTTGTCTCTAATTAATATTATATATATATATATATATATTATATATATATATATATATATATATATATATATATATATATATATATATATGTATATATATATATATATATATATATAAGAACATATATTTGTATGCATACAAACAAACACACACATACATATATATATGCATGTGTTAATGTATGGAAATGTATGCAATCGAACTTATCACAAGTTGTTCCGATTATTTCATCACGTGATGGATACTGCGCATACTTCATTATGTAATTTCGATGATTTTACAAAAATCAACCCATCTTTTATGCTTTCTGAGATTTCATAGAACTTTATGAGGCCCATTTATTACCTCAATGCCTAGTTCTAAATATAGACCGCTTTGTGCAGGCGTAAGTGTGTGTGTTTACTGGAAAAATCGGGGATAACGAGTTAAGGATCGTGAACCCTAATCCGTAAAGTGTAATAGATTCAAGCACTTCATTAATTCATTGACTATATATATATATAATATATATATTATATATATATATATATATATATATATATATATAATATATATATTTAAACATAATACATAGGGTAATAATAAATTATTATTACCAGTTACAAACGAATTAGTCATTAGACTATATATTATTTATATAGAAATACAATAAGAGGCTTCCAAATAGGAAAGCGTTGTGCTAGAAAGAGCAGTATAAATCTCAAAAACCACAAAAAAGGATAAATTCTCGAAAGGAATGAAAATTAAAAACGTTTACCATCTCAACTATTTCCCAGACCATCGTTTCTAAATATTTCCAGCAAACAAATATTCGCTGAAGGCCAGTTTTCATCACTGGGATAGCCTTTAGATTTCAGACATACATACAGCCAGATCCACATATATTTATATATATATATTCTTTTCTTTGAGCTGGCTCAGAGCCAATCACGAACTTGTTATGGAAGACTGGTGCTGTGTTGTCAGTGATGCTCATACTGGTTTTCATTCACGTATTAATGGTTTTAACACAATTATTCTAGGTGTATTTATATTGTATGAACTTCCATCTTCAGAAAAGTTTCATCTATCTTCTTGACTTATATTTCAATTCATTATTATTATTAGAATGTTGAAGGTGTGTGAGTTCGAATGCCGGTGCTATGTTGTGTCCTTGAGCAGAACGCTTCATTTCACGTTCCGTCAGTCTACTCAGTTGGCAAAATAAACTGTACAAGTAATTCAAAATGGTCAGGCTTGGAACATTCTAAGTCACACTGCATCTCCATGAGAAGTATGCGAAGGGTACACGTGACTGTGGAGTATTCAATCACTTGTACGTTAATTTTGTGAGTAGGCTGTAACATTGATCAAATGAAATACACCGTTTGGCTTCGTGATTGACGCAGCAACATTTCAATATTTAATTTTGCTGCTATCATTTCTGGTGGGCGCTTCTTTCACTTTAATTGTTTCTTTGCTACCTACAAGGGGCTACACACAGAGAGGACGAAAAAGGACAGACAAATGGATTAAGTCGATTATGTCTGCCAGTGCGTAACTGGTTCTTATTTAATTGACCCCGAAAGGATGAAAGGCAAAGTCGACCTCGGCGGAATTTGAACTCAGAACGTAACGGCAGACGAAATGCCTACTTCTTTACTACCCATAAGCGGCTAAACACAGAGAGGAGGAACAAGGACAGACAAACGGATTAAGTCGATTATATCGACCCCAGTGCGTAACTGGTACTTATTTAATCGACCACGAAAGGATGAAAGGTAAAGTCGACCTCGGCGGAATTTGAACTCAAAACGTAGCGGCACGGCTACGCATTTCGCCCGGCGTGCTAACGATTCTGCCAGCTCACCGCCTTTTCCTCTTTTATTTTAGGCGACGATATACAGCGATAATAATACTCCATAAATCTATTGATCAACAAATTATATTAGTTCAAAGAGATTACGAAATCAAGAACTTCGTCAAATCCACAAGCAACTCACTGCTCCTCAAGCAACCCGAGTACATCACCTTATTAACCAGCGCACATAATTTAACGCGTTAGAAAAAGTTTCTTTTCTAGTTCTCTGTTTAATTGTCCGTTCGTTTGAAAGGTCAGCAAAAATTGCGTAGAGGAGATGTTGACTACGTCCACCCCAGTTTTAAACTGGAATTTATCGAATGTAAAGCCGGAAGATATATCGTTAAGCATTTTCTACGGGGCGGTAAATAATCTACCCGCTCACCGTCTTAATGTTTCAAGGTAATAAATTTTGAGTGGAAATTATTCCAACGAGTTTGAATGGGAGAAAGATTACGTTGGGCTAGGTGGGATTTGATCTCATAGTATAGATAGTCGGAACAAATAACGCAAAGCAACTTCTTTTTTACGCTCCAAAGTAAAAAAATTATAGGAAACTATGTGGAAACGTGAGAAGATAATAGAAAAAGGGAACAAATAGCAATTAAATGTGGTAAAGAATAAAATAAGTATAAATAGATGTTAGATAAGATAAATACAAAGAAAAGCAACTCGGACAAATAAAAACAAGAAGAATTAAAGGAACAGAGTAAGATAGAAGGAAATGACAAAATAAATTTTTAAAAATAAAATAAAGATCAATATTTAAGAGACAAATTGCAAACAACTTTGTTTTTTTCCCACTTACATTTTTGTTATATTTTGTATAATTTTTTTTTGCCTTTGTTTTTCCGATTCACATCATTTGTTTAACAACAGAAATATTTCATTTGCAATGTACTGGCTTAATCACTTCTTTTAATGTCAATTACTGCCAATGTTGTCTTCTACCATATTCTTAGCTACAACAAATTACGTCTATAAAGTTGATTAATAAAATACGACTTGTCTGATTTTGATTTAGGTTCGACGAAAATACATTGCATTTTCGCAGACAGATGAAGAAGAGAGAGAGTTGTAAGTGATAAATCGAATTTAATTGAATCCGCAAAGCAAATAAAACACTTCAGCCATACACATAAATTTACAAATACTCACTATTTAATCACGTATTAACAAACAAATACGAGACACACTCACAGTTGTGTGTCCACACACACCTCTTTATCTGTGTGTATATATATATATATATATATATATATATATATATATATACAGATGCACTGATACATGTATGCATTTATATGTACATATATATAAAGAGAGAGGTACATATATGTGTGTATATACCTATACACACATAAATAAGTATACATGCATATATATATATATATATATATATATTTGAAGTCACTTACACAAAGTGACACGCTGTGGGGTTGAATCCGGAACCATCAGTTTGGAAATCTAGCTTCGTACCTCATAGCTACCTGCGACTTAGTTCGTCTAAATTGCCCATATTAGCTTTAATCTTTTTTATACAGTGACAAAATTCAACATACCTTTAATTAGCAGGTATGCATTTACACTATCTTTCGAAAGAATTTTACACTCTGCTTGAGACTCTTCGGTTGTGCACTACTGTAACCATTTCTTCAGTTTCCCCTCGCTAGTGTCATGAAACTTAGTTTCTGAAACTATCTCCTGTTGCACTTGAAACTTTAAATGAGAACGAACCCAATCTGATTTCTATTGCAGATATGAGCGGGACTGTTTTAATTTTGCACGGTTATGTGTTTCATTATTATAAAAGTGATATTTCATAACGGTTTTCTTGTTGCAATAGGGCAAACTGACTTATATAGAAAATGTAATATTTGTGTAAGATTTTGGATGGTATATTTTAAATTTGATTCCGTCATGTTCTGCTACTTACTTTCGCGTGCAGTTATGAATGTAAAACAGATGGCTTATGGTGTCATCTATCGTGTTGTTACTTGTCACTATTTAATATCTTATATCTTTTCTCCTTTATCCGTTTCACTTATTTGAATGTCACCATGCAGAGGCACCACCTTCTGGGATTTTAGTCACAACGAATCGACCCCGAGTCTCATATACTTAAATCTGGTACTCGTTCTATCGGTCACTTTTGTCGAAACACTAAAATATGGGGAATTAAACTCACCAACAGGGTTCTCAAGTGGCGGTGAGGTTACAAACACAAATACAAAACATACATATACATGAGCTGTTTCTTTCAGTTTCCGTCTACAAATCCACGCTTTGGTCGACCTGAGACTTGTCCAAGAAGATACAAAAAGGGGCAACAAATCATCCTGATAGAAGATACAAACAAAAAAAGGACGGGGCATTCGAATTTTTCCTTCCGCAGTCGAGTCCCAGATTATCTTAGCAATTTGGGCTGGAACTTATATATATATGTACTGTTTTACTTGTTTCAGTCATTCGACTGCGGCCATGCTGGAGCACCGCCTTTAGTCGAACAAATCGGCCCCAGGACTTATTCTTTGTAAGCTTAGTACTTTTGCCGAACCGCTAAGTTACGGGGACGCAAATACACCAGCATCGGTTGTCAAGCAGTCTTTTGGGGGACGGACACAGAGACAAACACACACACACACACATATATATATTTATATATGCATATATTCGACGGGTTTCTTTCAAATCCACTCACAAGGCGGTGGTCGGCCCTAAGCTATAGCAGAAGACACTTGCCAAAGGTGCCACGCAGTGGGAATGAACACAGAACCATGTGGTTGGTAAGCAAGCTACTTACCACATAGCCACTCCTACGCCTATATATATATATAGAAATGGATGCGTGCGTTCCGTCATATAATAAAGTAATAAATAAAACATATGCATATATACATATATGTACGTACCTACCTCTACATGTATATACACACGCATATATGGGTACAGGACACCAAAAAAACTTTTTTTTTTGTTGTTTAAGAAAAATGTCCAGTTCCTGGTTTTGTGTTTATGTTTTCGTTTCTCATTATCTTCGACGTTTTATTTAGTGCCTGTACCCATATATGCGTGTATATATACATGTAGAGGGAGGTACGTACATATATGTATGTATATATGCATATGTTTTATTTATTATTATATATCTATCTATCTATCTATCTATCTATCTATCTATCTATCTATATATATATATCTATATATATATATATATATATATATATGTAAGTATATATTTATCTAAATCTTGTACGTCTCTATTCTTTCTATCAGCCTTTTCCCGTTTATTCGTTCATTCCACTCTTCGTTCTTTCATCACCCCTCTCTCACATTTCCCGGCATTTTCTCCTTGCTCTCTTCCCTCCTCTTTTTATTTCACTGTGTCTCTGTCATTTTTTTCGCCTCTCCTTAATTCTTTTGTTCCTCTTCCTCTACCTCTCTCTCCCCACGTGGCCGGTATTCGGCCAAGCATAATATTTCTTACTTGGTTCGGCCGTCGTCCTTGCAACATCTATATTCCTCCGTATGACTGTGGAATCTTGTATTCCTGCTCTAAGGTTTTATTCCTACGCACGCTAGCTTAATTTAATTCATCTTTAGTCGAAAGAAACTTGTTGCTATGTTCTGTTATTTGTATTTGTGTAACAATCTTGTTTTCGTGAACATTCGCTGCTTTCTTCCAAGAATGCTCTTAACTTCGTTTTTACTTAGCGCAGGCCAGATTGGAGCAATCTCAAGTATAACCAGCCGATATAGCAAATATAATCTGGAACTCGTCTGAGGAAAGAAAACTCCGAATGGCCCGTCCTTGTTTTCTTTGTATCACCTAAGAGTCTGAATGTTTTGTTTTCTTGTCCCATTTTGTATTTTATATATGCATATATATATATATATATATATATATATATATATATTATATATATATATATTTTTTTTTCAGAATGAGATAAAAAAACCTCAACCCTATGAAGATTTAGAATATTTATAAATAGAATGTCTGAAGGCTGTTTCCAGGATATTTATTATATCCCTTTATCGGAGACGGTGTGAGAAGTTGGTTAAGCAATGGTTAATTTGGGTATTATACGAAATAGAGTGTGAGGTGGAGGAATGAAAATAGATGTGAGATATGCAGGGATATTGTATTTGTAGATTCATTATATACCTACATATCTCACATCTATTTTACTTCCTCCACTTCACTCTCTATTTCGTATCTTATCTTAATTAACTATTGCTTAACCATTTTCTCATATCGTCTCCGATGAATGGATATAATATATATCTTAGAAACAGCTATAAGACCTATTTATAAATGTTCTAAATCTTGTCAGCCTTGAGGTTTTTTTATCTCATTCTGAAACAATTTTTTATATATACACATACTGATATATGACATACGCTGGACTCCTTATTCGCATAATCACAGAAACTGGAGCTTAACTATGGTATATCCATATCACTTACTCAACATTACCTGACCCCTTTGGGTCTTATTGATATCATTACTTCTTATAACGTCTCTCACTATATATATATAAACGGGTTAATGTACTTCCATAACTTTTATACATACGTAGGATATTGTTAAACATGTAAGAGGAAGCTGACAGTGCAAACATTATTTAAAAAGTGGAGAGCACATCTTTGTATTCATTTTCTAATAAATCGTTTTTCCAACTAACACTTATTTTAACAGTAAAAATGTTTGCTATTTACACATGATAGACATGTAATTCTTAAATTATCTACTCCAAAATGTTTACGCCAAATTCCCTCAAATTCCTTGAATTATTTGATGCTGTATCAATTTTCCAAGCTACAAAATATAGGGTTAATGTGAAATGGGAGAGGAACTGTATATATAGTGAAATAGAGTTTTACGTAGAAATGTATTTATTTGTTTATATTGTACATTTACTCTCAGCGAGTATGTAACGAAA
Organism: Octopus sinensis; assembly: GCF_006345805.1. Lineage (NCBI taxonomy): Eukaryota > Metazoa > Mollusca > Cephalopoda > Octopoda > Octopodidae > Octopus > Octopus sinensis. The sequence continues at coordinate 39,545,371 of NC_042999.1, read as the reverse complement.
TTAAAATGATTGTCTCAACAAATCTATTACCATGTATAAATCTTAACCTTTCCAGATTATATCGCTAGATATAAGGTGTTTCAGGGTTGCGTGCCAAGTAATTTTTTCATTATTGTGGGAAATGCCCCCAAGTAACAGTGTTCATTAAAAATTAGAGAGAGGAAAACTAGTTTGTAAATTGAAATTTTCCATTCTCCAAGCTGGAAAATAATGATAAAATTTATATTGCCACTTTATATACACATAAAACTATAGATACTTGACTAAATTGTTTATAGATCTTTCTCATTTAAAACGCTGTTTATTACCTTAGGCTATTACTCAAAAACGTATCCGTCACATTTTAGCAAATACGTTCTGTTAAAAATAAGAACACACACAACACACACTCGCATGCACACATACACATGAAAGCACAACCACAGAGACAGACACAGAGGCACATACAAAATTCATACGCACACAGAAAGAAACCCACACAAATATATATATGTATATATATATATATATATATATATATATATACATAGATAATTGCATATCTGAATAAATAAATATACACACAAAATCATATATAGAGATAGATATGTACATACATATATATATATATATATATATATATATATATATACACACACACACATATATATATATATATTATATATATATATATATATATATATATAATATATATATATATATATATATATATATATATTATATATATATATATGCATATCTGAATATATATGTGTGTGTGTTTATGTATGTATGTAGAAGGTAGAAAAGTAACACACGAGTTGCTATGTATAAGGAAAATAAGACAAAGTAGAAAATGCTAAAATAACTTTATCACGAAGTTCATTTTACTACTGGGTTCCATCTTTTAGACATTTTCCTCTATGAATAAAGTAAGAACGACAATGGAGTTCGAGAAAAATATGTCGTCAAATGTTTTGTAGATATTTCGAAAGTCTTTAAATAGATAAATATTTCGATAGTCTTCAGATAGTCTGTCTGTCTGTCGTCTCTCTCTCTCTCTGTCTCTCTCTCTCCTCTCTCTCTCTCTCTCTCTCTATTTCTTTGTGAATGTCTCGTAGTTGGGTAGTAGTAAAGCTGAAGGAATAATTTCGGTACAGAGAATTGATTAAGCAAGAGCACCGGATGGGGAAGAAGGAGAAGAAAAAGAAAAATAAGTTGAAGGAGGAGATTATGAGAAGTGGGAGTAGGAAAATAAGAAGGAGAAGGAGAAAGAACATTAAATTGTTAGGGGAATCTTCTTTAATAGTCAAATGACCTAAAAGTGACCCCTTTTGTAGTCGTAGCAGTAGTCGTTGGAATTGTTCTAAATTCTTGTAGTAGTTTTATCTGAGGTGGTGGCGGCATTCAATATAGTTTTATATTTTGCGATAAAATAGGCTTCTTTGCTAATGCGCTGATTATAGATTGCAGTCTCCTTGAACTTATAGAGGGGCAAATATAAATTTTGGTTGTTCGTTAGTGGCGCAAATATCGATGTGCTCGCTTAATCCTATTTTTCTGTATTCGCGTACTTTAATCTGGGATCTATGTAACGTCATCCTCTGGTGTAGGCTGTTTTTAATTTGACCAATGTATTGTTCTCCATACACTCTGAGCAAGTTAAGACATATATTAGATTTTCTGAAGCACATCTGAGTTGTTTTTCACTGTAAAATGTTGGCCCTGTTTGAAGGAGAATCCCGATCCTTCAATTAGGTCCACATATATACCACAGTTAGGTCTTCCGCATTTTTTTAATGTCGGTTTCGATGTTGTTGACGAGTGTTCTTCGATCTGTTAGAAGAATTTTCTCTGATTTGGGTTGTCCTTTGTTCGTTATGATAGTGAACGTTTGGAGGTTTTGACTCATTCTATGTTCCTTTACATAAAGGATGTTCTGGAGGATGGTGTCGAAGGGCTCATCGTTTAGGGGGTTGTGCGTGGATGGTAGGGGTTTTGGTTGTAAATCCTTCTTTAGTGTGTGGTGTTTGATTTCGTGGTTGTTCAGTTGTGGAGGCACGTGAAAGCCTATATCAATTAGTGATAGGAGGTGGTTACTTCTGATGAGTGTAAACTTTATCTCATGTAGTCGTGTATCCCTTGTGCTGGCATCAGATACTATATAGTACTAAAAGTATAAATCCTTATTGCCAGGTTGTAAGGGATATTCATTTTAGTGTGTCTGGGGTGGCAAGAGATGAATGGCAGATATTGCTTGGAATCCGTGTGTTTAATAGTAGATGTCTCTTTCTATTTTGTTCTTGGAATTCTTAATGAGGATGTCGAGGAATTGAAGTTGTTGGTGACTATATTCAATCGTAAATTGAATGTTTATGACAAGCATATTCACAAGTGCTTGAATTTCTTTAAGTCTTTCGTGCCAAAGAAAGAATGAAACAATCCTCTAGATATCTATTCTACTTATTCTCTAATATAGAGGAAGAATGATTTTAAACAGTATCTAGTACCATATGCATGTATATGTGTGTGTATGCGTGTGCGCGTATATATATATATATATATATGTATGCATATATGCATGAACATATATATGCATATATATATATACATATAGATTTATATATGCCTATATGTATATATATGTTTGTATATATATATATATATGTATGCATATATATATATATATATATAATATATATATATATATATATATATATATATATATATATATATATACATGTGAATATATATATACTCTTTTACCCTTTTACTTGTTTCAGTCATTTGACTGCGGCCATGCTATGCAAAGCTTTTTAGTCGAGCAAATCGACCCCAGGACTTATTTTTGTAAGCCTAGTACTTATTCTATCGGACTCTTTTGCCGAACCGCTAAGTTACGGGGACGTAAACCCACCAGCATCGGCTGTGAAGCGATGTTGAGGGGAAAACACATACACACAAACATATTCAGACATATATATATATATATATATATATATATATACATACATACGATGGGATTCTTTCAGTTTTCGTCTACCAAATCCACTCACAAGACTTTGGTCGGCCCGAGGCTATAGTAGAAGACACTTGCCCAAGGTGCCACGCAGTGGGACTGAACCCGGAACCATGTGGTTCGTAAGCAAACTGCTTACCACACACCCACTCCTGCGCCTATGTATATATATATGTATTCGCAGCTTGGCTGGGGTATGTTAGCCCACCTGCCATATTCACCAGATATTGCTCCTTCGAAATTTCATTTATTCAAGTCCTTGCAAAATAATCTCAGTGGAAATTTTTTTAATTCTTTGGAGGACATAAAAAACCACATTCAGAAGTCATGTGTCACTTAATTTCCTTTAAAAATCGATATGAACATTCCGGACTACCCAATATATGCTCTCACCTTTTTACTTCTCAGAGCCGTGTCTGTATAGAGGAAAAAACGAAAAAACTGAAATTTATTCTATATCGCACACACATTTACATGCATAAAACAGAATGATAGTTCTGAATAACTGTCGATAGTGTGCAAAAGCTCGTTGTGATTATATGCAGACAATCATGTTCCAACACATTTACTTACAGTCATACACATGCATATACATGGTTATATATATGTGCGTGTATGTGTATAAACAGGAATTTCTGTTACTCTTTTACTCTTTTACTTGTTTCAGTCATTTCACTGTGGCAATGCTGGAGCACCGCCTTTACTCGAGTAAATGGACCCAAGGATTTATTGTTTGGAAGACTAGTACTTATTTTATCGATCTCTTTTGCTTAACCGCTAAGTTACGGGGACGTAAACACACCAGCAACGGTTGTCAAGCAATGTTGGAGGGACAAACACAGACACACAAACATACACACACACGCACACATACACACACACACACACACACACACACACACACACACACATACATATATATATATATATATATATATATATATATATGCCGGGATTCTTTGTGTTTTCGTCTACCAAATCCGTTCACAAGGCTTTCGTTGGCGTGAGGCTATAGTAGACGACACGTGCCCAAGGTGCCACGCAATGGACTGAACCCGGAAACATGTGGTTGGTAAGCAAGCTACTTACCACACGGCCACTCCTACGCCTATGTACTGAAATATTGAAACACACGCTATGTTGTCAATCACCCAGCAACTTTGTGTTTTAGGCACAAAGGCCGTAAAAGGAAATTGCACATTGGAAGTAAGGTTTGGCAGTGAAGAAGACGCGATAAACCACTCCACTGTGCCGACACCGGAATGGGTACTTCTGCCGGCTTACTGTGGAGAACGCGTCGCCAGAGTAAGAATTGGCAGAGTACCCCACGAGATTAAGGAAACATGGCTAATAGAAGCAGTCATGCACAGAACAGAGGATGAAGTGAAAAAGATAGAGGTTGCCGCAATAGATACAATAGAGGTGTGCCTCGAGAACGTAAAGATGCTTTCATTTTATACGCGTAGACGAAAGTAGAAGCAATTTTTAAACTTTTGCAAAATGCACGCAATGGAGCATATAACTACTCCGTCATACCATCCGAGAGCAACTGGACTAGCGGAATGTTTCGAAGACACGTTTAAATGGACGCTGAGAAAATCTAGAAATTAATCACTAGCTGACATTGCATTGCCGCAATTCTTAAGTGTCTACTGAATAACACCTAACCCCAACACCACATTAGGTATGTCGCCGACTGAACTTAATGTTCACCAGGAGAGTCGGGTCAGTGTCTGAGAAATTACTACCGGGAAGAAAAAGAAAAAAAAGGGAGAGAGACACCGAAAATAAGATGAAATACTTCAAAATCGGTGTCAAGGGACTTTTAAATATACAGAAACGGATAGGGAAGTTTCGAAGTAGGAATAATAAGTAAACGCTTAGGAAAAATAGCGTACATGGTAACAGGTGGGGGTATGACCTCTAGATGGCCATACAAGTGAGCTTAAAATACTTGTACGAGATCACTGAGGAGATCCTTCTCCCAGAAGAAGTCAGACTAAGAGCAGTGGTGGAAGGAAGACCACTATCAAGTTTCTTATGTGGTCAAAAGGGGCACTTGAAGGCGAGGCCCAGAAAGAAAACTAAGAGGAGAAGCAGAAACAACAGAGTGAATAACATAGTATTTAAAGTGGTGGTGGTGCCGTTAGGAGAGAAAGAAAGAGTGGAGGAATCATTCACTGTCGTGAATGGGAGGAAAAGGAAAGAGCGGGTGAGCTCTCCGCCAGAGAGGCAGAAAACGATGAAGGAGATTGAGATGGAGGAGAAAAGGAACAGGCTCGAGACACCAACAGAATCAACAATGGAAGTTAGAGTGGATGCAGAAACATCATTGCAACACGATGTAGAAGGCTTACACATTGACGTTTATATTAGTGCAACAGTAAAGGAACAAAGTAAAAGGACTCGCCCGAATAGCCCAGGTCCGTCGCTGAAGCAAATGGATTTTAAAAAGAGAAATTAACAAGTGGCATATGGTTACATACGCCAAAAGTACGGCACTCGAGCAGAAGATCACGAACTTTAAATCAATTATACGAGTAAGGTTGCCATCGGAGAAATATACAGAACACACCTAGGGAATAATTAGTGAAAAGGAGAGATATGAGAAACTGAAAGAACTGTTCAGAAGTAGAATAGACCCTTTAGAGTTCGAAATTGAATTCGGCGAATTACCATCGGTCGTGGAGTATGAAGATTTGAAACCCTTCACGAACTATCGAACAGAGTAAAGTAAGTAAAATTTTATTAAAAAAAAAATGAGAGAAAAAATAAACTTTCAAAATTAAAAAAAAACGATGCTAAAAGAAAATAAGGAGTGAAAGAAAGATTAGTTAATTTGTATAATTTGACTGTTCAATGGTACTGCTTCAGAGTGGGGATCAATGCACCCATTTCCTCATCATTAATTTTATTATTTTTATACATCTTTCATTTTTCATTCATTTTACGTTTTTGACCCCACTATGGTGTTCTGTCTGTCCTTGTGCTGTCCCCTCTATGTTATGGCCTAGATGCCAAATAAAGAATTACAGTGTGGTGTGTGCTGGCGCTTTGCCAAGACATTCGTAGAAGTCGTTGAGAAAAGATATTGCTTGTTACGTGTTGTTTGTGATTTATATTTGGGTTGTTATAAACTCGTAATAATCCACGTTATAAAATGGGATATACAGTGCGTGCAAGGAAGGGCATAACAGTGTCGACCAAACACAACAAAGATGAAAGACAAAAGTGTCAATTCATTGCATTATTTCTCAAATGAAATGAATTTTGGAAATGAAAGAATGATTTCTTTTGTGTATGTGAAAACAGAAGCAAATTTGTAGGAGTAAATTCTCTTAGTGTGGAGGCGCAATGGCCCAGTGGTTAAGGCAGCAGATTCGCAGTCGGAGGATCGCGGTTTCGATTCCCAGACAGGGCGTTGTGTGTGTGTATTGAGCGAAAACACCTAAAGTTCCACGAGGTTCCGGCAGGAGGTGGTGGCGACCCCTGTTGTATTCTTTCGCCACAAATTTCTCTCACTCTCTCTTCCTGTTTCTTGAGTAACGCTGCGATGTACTGGCGTCCCCTCAAGCTGGGGGGTGGGGCACATACGCCACAGAAACCGGGAAACCGGGCCCATGAGACTGGCTAGGATTGAAAGGGCGAAAAAAAAATCTTAGTACTAGTCATCGATATTTGGCCTTTCGATATCGAAATGTTCTACTTGGGTGGTATAAAACATTACTATTGATTTGAATTATTGCGACAAACCAGAGTTATGTAGCCAAAGTATATAGCCAATTGATTTTCAGGAAATTTATCTATGAGATAACTGTAAGCTTATAGATAACAAAATTGAATCCAAAACGAAAGACGGAAATATATAGAGTAATTGATTAATGTATGTAGTTTTCTTCCACTCAATTGGCATTCAAATCATTACTTCATTTCTATAAGGACGAAAACTTGTATATTACTATTTTTCAGTTACATAGATGTAGAAGACTGAGGTAATTATATTTCTGAGTCACTTGGTAGGTGGTCGTTACTCATTTCGTTACCGCCTCGGTGAAATGTGCAAATCGTCTTTTTAGATTAAGAGGTAAATTATATTCTTCAAGCGTCCGAAACAATTTAACTGAATGAGACTGCATTGAATATACATCCCAGAGACTGCAGTCTATATCTCTAATTATCTTCCCTTCTGTCAATATTGTTTATTGCATTTTGCCTTGTCTACAACATTATAGTGACGTTGTATTTTCACTTTAAACCTTATAGAAATGTGTTATGACAGCGTGAAGCTATGGGAAAATAAGATAAACCGAGAGATATAACGATATGAAATATAAAAGAAGGAATAAGTCAACATTCACCATGTAGTCCTGTATTTAACTTTTGTGGCGCTTTATACTTCTTTTATATTGAATGATTATTATTGCTTATCATGGTCATAGAGTTGAGAGCAAGTAATATATACAAGTTAAAAACAGTTGAAGGTCCTTCGCATCCCAGGAAATTTTTCGGCGAAAAATCGAATCGTTATACTACCCAGCGTTTATGAATTAACTTGTTTCTTTTCTCATATATCTTACAT
>NC_042999.1:39515294-39532794 GCF_006345805.1 Octopus sinensis | reverse complement strand
ATAATATAATAATAATAATAATAATATAATAATAATAATAACTGGCAGAGAATTTCATGGCTTTTGATCTTTACTGATCTGAAGTATTATAATTTACATGATTTGTCTTGGTATAAAAAATGGGTCACAGTATATATTCTGCTCAATACAACAGATTTGCTTGTCAGTCGAGCATGAACCTTGGTGGCTGATGATTTGTGCATTTTCGATCAAGAGCAGAAGTAATGGAGGAGCATCATAGTCGTGTGTTGATAGGTACACTTTGGGGTTTGAATAATTCACCTCTGGAGACATAAGTATTTCGTTTATCATCAGTAAACAAACCTTATTCAGGTATCTTTTGAGCGGGAGAGCTATTCGACGTGAAGAAAGTATTAATTAGACTCCATCTGTGTGATCATGCAGCTTAGTGTACTCTGATCAGAAGGGTAGTTATTGATATGTATATTGGTTTTCGTATATTTGTAGCCTAGTGTCACGTTGATGGTATGCACTGCTTCTCATTCAATAATAATAATAATAATAATAATAATAATAATAATAATGATAATAATAATTGTCTCCCTACAATGTACAAAGCATTTACTGCAGTAATATCGCAAAGATTGAACAAGCACCTGGACGAAAACAACCTGTTTCCAGAAGAGCAGAAAGGATGCCGCAAAGGCTCATATGTATGTAAAGATCAACTAATGATTAATAAAGCCATAACTGAAGACAGCCACAGAAAGAAAAAAGGCCTCAGTATGGCCTGGATCGACTACAAAAAGGTGTTTAATAGCAGCCCCCACACATGGATTCTCGAAACACTAGCCATGAACAAAGTTGTACCAACAATTATAAAGCACATAGGACACTCTATGAATAAATGGCAAACAGTGCTACAGCTCCAAACAAAAGAGGGACTTGTGAAAACCAAAGCCATCCCCATTAGAAGAGGAATATTCCAGGGAGATACGCTCTCTCCACTCCTTTTCTGCTTAGCACTGTCACCTCTATCGGATATGCTAAACAGAACTGGATGCGGATATAAATGTTACGGCAAAAAGATCAGCCACCTTTTATATATGGATGACCTAAAACTATACGCTACAAATGACAAACAGCTGGAAACACTACAAAAGACAGTTCATGGATTTACCAAAGAAATAGATATGAAATTTGGATTAGAGAAATGCGCCAAAGTAACCCTGAAAAGACGAAAACTAATTAAGATTAGCAAATCACACTAGATAAAACCAATGAAATAAAAGAATTAGACAAAAGCCAAACTTACAAATACCTAGGAATCCATAAACTAGATAAGACACAACACACACAAATGAAAGAGAAGATAAAAAAAGAATATTATAGACGAGTTAGATCAATACTAAAAACAGAGCTCAATGCTAAAAACAAGATAATAGGTATTAACACTTTAGCTGTCCCAGTTATAAGTTGCAGCTACAATATCCTTAACTGGACACTAAATGAACTGACCAAAATACATAGGAAAACAAGAAAAATAATGACAGGATCTAGGATGCATCACCCAAAATCTGACATACAAAGGCTATATATACAACGTATAGATGGTGGTAGAAACTTTATACAGCTGGAAAACTACTATAAAATAACCACCATAGGACTGCAAAAATATCTACTTCAGAAGGAAGGAAAACTGATACAAGTAGCGGCAAAACACGAGAAAAACAAAAAACTGTTCTCAGTATTTAAGGAAGCTGACAAATACAAACAAGAAATCATACCAACTAAGAAATATGAAGAAGAAGAAGAAGAAGAAGAAGAAGAAGAAGAAGAAGAAGAAGAAGAAGAAGAAGAAGAAGAAGAAGAAGAAGAAGAAGAAGAAGAGGAGGAAGAAGAAGAAGAAACAACAAAAGCTATAAAACAAATGAAATCCAAACTAAAATAGAACAACAACGAACCATGATAAAAGGATGGCAAGTAAATCCCCTTCACGGTAATTACTGGACTAAACTAAATGCAAAAGAAATAGACAAAGAAACATCCCAACAATGTTTGAGAAGCTCAGGGCTCAAAGCAGAGACAGAAGTACTTTTAATTGCAGCACAAGACCAAAGCCTCCCCACCAGAAATTACCAAAAACATGTAATGAAAAGAAATATAACAAGTAACTGCAGAACATGTGGAGATGGACAAGAAACAATAAATCATATTATCTCTGGCTGCCCAGTCCTGGCTAAGAAGGAATATATTCACAGACATGACAGAGTTGAGACATATATACACTGGAAACTATGCCAACATTATGGAATAACAACAGAAAAAAGATGGTATAGGCACACACCAGAAATGGTCACAGAAAACGAGAAAGCAACCATACTCTGGGATATGACAATACACACAGATAGAGAAATTAAAGCCGACAGACCAGATATAGTTGTCAGAGATCATGAAGAAAAAAATGTTTTCTAATTGATGTATCAATACCAGCGGATGACAACGTGTCTCTAAAAGAAATGGAGAAACTTTCAAAATACAAAGACCGGGAAATAGAGGTAACCAGAATGTGGAATCTAAAAACAGAAACAATTCCTATCATAATAGGTGCATTAGGCATGATAAAAAAATAATTAAGACAAATACATAACAAAAACACAAGGACTTACAAACACATATAACATACAGAAAATTGCACTACTAGGCACTGCACACATCCTACGCAGAACACTTTCCATACAATAACCATCAGAGCATCACAACAAATCACAGCACATACCCAAGGAACCCAGAGCTGCGCTCGGTAGTGAAGAGAAAGCACGATATAAAAAATATACTACTGAATAATAATAATAATAATAATAATAATAATAATAATAATAATAGTAATAATAATAGTAATAGTAATAATAATGATAATGATAATAGTGATAATAATAATAATAATAATTATAATAGTAATAATAATAGTAATAATAATAATAATAATAATATTAATGATAATAATAATAATAATAATAATAATAATAATAATAATAATAATAATAATAATAAGGTATAAAAGACGGGCTACAGCAAATATTCTGCTCAATACCACAGATTTGCTTGTCAGTTGTTTGACCTTAACCAGTTGAGCATGTCTCTTAGTGGCTGACGATGTGTGCATCTCTGATCACGAGCAGAAGTAGTGAGGGAGCATCGTAGCCATGTGCTGAGAGTGATTCTTTGGGGTTTGATTAATTCATGTCTGGAAACCTGGGTGTTCATTCAATATCCTTAAACAACCCTTATTGAAGGACCTTTTGAGCAGGATGGGTTACTCGACAAGAGGAAAATTCTAACTGGGCCCCACCTGCAAGGTCATGTGTTGTTTATCTTGATATGAGATCACCATGTCGCGCACATATAGCTGTGATGCATGTGCCTGGTGTACCCTTATCCGACGGGTTGTCATGATGGGTAATACTGGGCTTCGTATATTTTACGCAGTGTCACTTTGATGGCATGCACTGCTCTCTCACTCAATAATAATATTAACAACAACAACAACAACAACACACCCCAATATTACGCACATTGAGAGGTGCAATGTAAAACAGCAACTGAGAAAATAGGTCCTGTTCTTGGACAGGAATTATAACTGAAGGCAAAATTATCAGATTCATACAAAACAAGAGGACGAATTTTGTGTAAAGAAAAATATTGGGACAAGCTGATAGATTGAAAAGAGGGGAATAAGACTGGAGTGAACATATAGAATAAGAGATGAATATTATGATCATCGAAGAATTAAAACAAAGAGAATTAAAAGTCGAGGCACAACTGGAAAAATAAGACATTAGAACAAATCGTTTCAGCCAAAAGAGGGTTTTTCTAAAGAAATAAGAAAAAAAAATGTTTCGTTAGCATGATGAGCAATTACACCTAACATAGGTACATGATGCAGACAAAATCTGAGCATTCTGGGCAGAAATCTGGGATTAATCTCTAAAGAATAATGGTAAAGCAGGCTGGCTACCTGTAATCCAAGATAACTTAAGAAATATAATGTCAAGGCAAAATAGAGTAAAAATGAAAAGACATAAGTAAAATTCCCAGTTGGAGGAGCCCAACAAAGGATGCCGTCCAGTGTAACTGCAAGAATATGCTGAGATGAGTCCATGAAAGGAGAACGATACAGCTAGAAAAGTGCTTGCATGAAGGATCAGTAGCCACCTGGAAGACACAAGGAACAACATTGTTATGCGTGAAAATCTTAAAAAGTATAATTGTATTCAGCTTTCGACCAATAAATGTCTTCTGCAAGCGTGGAGATTACTGTCAGTTGTTTTGGCCGGTAAACTTACAACAAAATTGGCCGCTAGGTATTGAACATATATGTTGCTGAAAGAGGAACTGGAGAACGAAAGATTAGCTGTTAATTACTAAGCTAATTATCAGAACTGCAAAAGGAGGCACGCAAATTTGTACATGATATGGATAAATTTTCTAAACGCCTACAATATGTTACCATACTCTTGGAAATGTGTAGAGTAGCAGAAAACATGAGACGCCTTATACGAAAGACTATGAAATGTTGGAAAACATAACGGACAGAAGAAGACCAGGTAATACGAGAAGGGTAATTTATAATAATAATAATAATAATAAATAATAATAATAATAATAATAATAATAATAATAATAATAATAATAATAATAATAATAACAACAATAATAATAATAATAATAAATAATGATAATAATAAAAATAAGAAGAAGAAGAGGAGGAGGAGGTGGTGGAGGAGGAATTTGGTTGTGATATTACTGATGAAAACTTGAAACGATTGAAGATTCAAATGAGATATATAATCCTGTTATTTGTTTTAAATGATAAATGATTATAATATAAAACGCTTCCAACGACAACAACAGCAACAACACACACACACACACACACACACTCACACACACACACACACACACATATATATATATATATATATATATATATATATATATACATATAGGTATATATACACATATAGATAAATATATATATATAGCTATATATCTATATATCTATCTATATATATATATACATATATACATATATATTTCTATATATATAAATTGATATGTATATATATGCATATATATGTATATATGTGTGTATATACATAACGTGTGTATGTATGTATTACCTGAATAACGATAATGATAGTGTTATACGTTTGATAATGAATGCTATAAACAAGACGACCATAACACTTAAAAGGAATTGCTTTAATCGAACAATTAACGGGTATTCGATATTGAATTTTAACTTTCAAAGAGATGGGAAATTATAAATAAATATACTATATTGTGTGAAAACAAGTTATTAAACACTTGTTGAAAACCGTTCAAAATCAAAACGATTTCTAAACATAAAATTTAAGCTTGAACCCTTATTTAAATCTGAAATATGATTTGCGAGGGAAATATTTTATTATCTGATATATCTGTATTCATAGAAGGAATCAAGTGCTATATAAGTGTGTTTATTATATTTCATGTAATATAATTTTACAATGCAAAATCATAAATCTGTAAACGATTGCTGCACTGGTATATGGTTATACACACACACACACACCTATATATATATATAATATATATATATATATATATTATATATATATATATATATATATATATATATATATATATACTAGCAGTATCGCCCGGCGTTGCTCGGGTTTGTAAGGAAAATAACTATATAAGCATTTTTAGAGATGTAAAGTATAATAGCCATCTCAATATGGCTAACCACAAAGGGGGGTGGGTATTACTGTAGCTTTTTACATTCTGAGATTTAATAATATTTTTTTAGAGAGTTATTTCCCTTATACATGCCAAAAATGCATTAAAAATGGGAAGAAATTGATGTTAATTTTTTTTTTAAATCGTAGACTCATTGTAGACGTGCGCTAATAAACAGAAAGGCTCGATATGAATCACGACTATAAGATACCCGGTTTTGCTTAAACTGCACCGCAAAATGTGGGAGTAGTTAGGAATCTAAATCGTAGGAGACAGACAGCACACAACCTCTCTTTTATATATAAAGATATATATATATATATATATATATATATATATATATATTATATATATATATATATATATATATATATATAATATATATATATATATGTATATGTATACATGAAAGGACAGAGGTAGATGAGAGATACAGAGAGAGAGAGAGAGAGAGAGAGAGAGAGAGAGAGAGAGAGAAAATCATGTGTATGCCAAAAAGCATAATAGATATATTCTTGGTGATTTATGAGAATTATCTTAAAACCAAACGACAATTACGAACAGCTCTGAGAAAGGGAAATAGTCTCATGTATAAAAGATTCTCAAAAAACTAATATACTCTAAAGGAAAAGAACAGTATTTTATTTTTGGGATATGTGGGTAGTCATACGATGGAGGTAGAGGTGAGGTTTGTGGATAGGCAGAAGGTGGGAGTAGAGGTGGGGTATGTGGGAGAGGGTGTAATGGCTGGGGTGGGGTGCGAAGGGGAGGATAGGGAAGATGGAGTAGGAATGTGTGTGTGCGTGGGGTGGGCTTTTGGGGGATAATTATATATATATTTATATTTATATTTATATTTATATATAAGCAAAACATTCAAACACTGAGGTTCGAGATCACATGTCACTACTGTTCATATCATCTTTGAATAAATTTTAAAATTGATGATATCACCAGTAGTGACATAGGTGGATCGCAGGTGCAATATCATTAAATATCTGTGAATTATAAATTTGTATGGAGCGTTAGGATGCTTAAACAAGCACCCACCTGCTAGAAATAAGAGCTAAAGTCTTAAAACTCAGGGGTCGAATTTGCCTTTCATCCTTTCGGGGTCGATAAATTAAGTACCAGTCAAGCACTGGGGTTGATGTAATCGACTTAATCCGTTTGTCTGTCCTTGTTTGTCCCCTTGTGGGTAGTAAAGAAATAGATATGTATCTGTAATAGGAGGACGTTGGCTGGTGTACATACATATCTTTAATAACATCGATACATAAGGCACCAGAGAATGATTAGCTACAAGCACATAGAGATCCCTTTGAAATAAGACAGCATTGTAGAATTTCAGTGTTGTCAGGGTGACGTAAGTGTTCAAGTACCGAAGTGTGTATGAGTATATATATTTATTTCTTTATTGCCTTCAAGGGAGCTAAACATAGAGGGGACAAACAAGGACAGACAAGAGATATCAAGTCGATTACATCGGCCCCAGTGCATAACTGGTACTTGTTTAATCGACCCCGAAAAGATGAAAGGTAAGGTCGACCTCGGTGGAATTTGAACTCACAACGTAACGACAGACGAAGTACCGCTAATCATTTCGCCCGGCGTGCTAACGTTTCTTATTTCTTTATTGCCCGCAAGGGGCTAAACATAGAGGGGACAAACAAGGACAGACAAGGGGATCGAGTGGATTACATCGACCTCAGTTCGTAACTGGTACTTGTTTAATCGACCCCGAAAGGATGAAAGGCTAAGTCGACCACGGCGGAATTTGAACTCAGAACGTAGCGACGGGCGAAATACCTCTAAGCATTTCGTCCAGCCTGCTAACGTTTCTGACAGCTCACCCCGAGGAAAACCAGCATTAAGACATGGCAGATACCTCAAATTATATAAAATTGGAAAGCATTAATGTCTTACAGCTTTTTCTGGGATATCATCGAGTATGGGATATTTCGTAAAAAGATACAAATAGGGAAAATAGGGAAAAAAGAAAGTTGTACATATTAATGAGATGACTACACACAGGAAGTGATTTAAAGGAATAAGGAGATGGAGAGATAAGAGAGAAGAGAAAAGTGGCATAAAAGTTTATAATTTAGCTTCATGATGTTAAAGAAACAAGAGCTTGAACCCTGAGGTGGTATCCTCAGTATATCCATAGGTATATGTCCTTGGTAGTAATCCTGCGTAGATGCTTGTGGGTTAAGTTCTTGACATGGTACGACCCATAAAGGAAACGGGACACGAACATCTCAACGTTCAATGGCAAATTTGTAGAAGGTTTTTAAGTGATAAGAGTAAAGGAAACAAATAAATGATTAAATAAATAAATAAATTGCGAGAAAGAAAGATAGAGTTAGATAGATTGAAGGCCTGAGGGAATAATTTAAGGATTGCCTTAAGGATAAATTATGTATCTCTGTATGGTGTCTAAGAAATGTGAACCACGTAGCCGAGAGGATAATAGAGAGGATGGGGAGGTAGTGGAAGATATGGTAAAAGGATAGGGAAATTAAAAAGTATTGATTGTCAAAGAGTGCTGGGGGGGATTAGTAGTAAGTACTAATGTCTATTTTAACTAAGATCAGTGATTGCAGAGTTATTTTTAGAACAGTGTTATAGGTATGGGGGTAATCGCGAATGAAGGAGCTAAAGGAATAAAGAATTATGTATGACTAGGAGTAAGAGATAGTTATTAGTGGATTTTATATTAGGGCATTTTTTAGATTAAGTTTTTAAATAAATTAAGGAAATAATATATATTTCATATAGTGGTGAGGTAAGACACAAATAAGAGATATAGAAGTATAGAAAGAAAAAATATAGGAGATATATAGGTGTATGTGATAATGATCCTAGGGCATGTGTGTGTGCTATTCGTTTGTGTGTGTTGCTCGTGGGGGGTTGGGTGAACTTACATTTAGATTTATGAAATAATTTGAAAGTGTGGGAGAATTTGTTGTATTTATTAAGCAATTGTGGTGAGTTGTGGGTTAAAATTTTGAGGGCCTCTTTGAAGCAGAACCCACAAATTGAGCTTTGGCCCTGATATGGAAATCCATTTATAACCCAGGAAAATTTATACTGTGTATTTTTTTTTATTAATTAGGTGGTGCACGTGGCTAGCTAGTGATGTGTAATTGCTTTTCGCTTTATATTTAAACGAGTTTAAATGAGCGTAATAGCCTTGCTTAAAGTAAGTGCTACATCCAAGTAATAGCAACAGGAGTTATTTACTATATTGTGAACGGTGCATTTGCATACGACGTTGAATCTTCTTCATTGGGCTTGTAGCGAGCAGTCGTTATTGGTCTGAAGTTGAAGTTATCAGTTTTATAATGGTTAATTTGAGGGATATATAAGATAGTGCTGGTAGTGGCTACATTTGTATTAGATGAATTGATCGTGATATTGCGGTTATTATTGCCTTAGTTACTAATATCGATATGAAAGCCCGGTGGCGTGCTGGCAGAAACGTTTGCACGCCGGGCGAAATGCTTAGCGGTATGTCGTCTGCCGTTACGTTCTGAGTTCAAATTCCGCCGAGGTCGACTTTACCTGTCATCCTTTCGGGATCGATAAATTAAATACCAGTTACTCACTGGGGTCGATATAATTGACTTAATCCGTTTGTCTGTCCTTGTTTGTCCTCTCTGTGTTCAGCCCCTTGTGGGTAGTAAAGAAATAGGTATTGTTATTATCGTCCTTATCATTGTTAGCGTCGCTGATATAATTATTATTATGATTATTAGTAGTGGAACTAGTCGTACTAATGGTAGTAGTGGTGGTAGAATTAGTAATAATACTGGTAGTATCAGTAGTAATAGTTGTTGCAGCACCAGCAGCAGGAATAGCTGCAGCAATTGTGGTATCATTGGTAGTAGTAGAGGGAGTGATATTAGTGAAGTTATTCCTGTGGCTATTTATAGTTGTGTTAATGGTAGAAGTCTTAGTGATAGTATTCTTTTCATTAATGCTAATATTATGCTGCGACACTCACCCTCACTTCCGCTTTCCTGATTCTCTTCCCCTTCAAGTTCAACCTTCTTTCCGGTAATATCATGAGTCTTCTTCACAATATCCATCGCCTATTTGGTTTTCTCTATATATATTTTAAAGATCAAAGACCATCATGGTCTTCTTATCACTAACTTGTATGCTGAAATACTTATACTAAACGACCAGTATATTCCTGAATCGTTACCTTGCTTGTATTTACACCTCGCACATTTTTCTTTCAGTAGACCTAACGTATACCGTTAGCATAACTGTGGAGATCATTAACATTTTCTGTTTATACTCTGTATTTATTTGCGGTGACTAAATACAAAACTACTTGTGACACACGTCAGCTACTGTAGACAGTCGAGCCATATTCTTGTATTTATGGGTCGTTTTCAGAATAAACTTCAGTTATCACTCTAGAATCAAGATACAGTGTTAATAACCACAACTGAAACGGTGTAACAATATTTTCTCCGATTGGATTACAACGTGATTTAAACGGAGTTGTACGAAAACATCGTTGACTTTCAACATCACCGCACTCTCTCACATGCTGTACAATGTTTATATATATATATATCATGTGGAGGCGCAATGGCCCAGTGGTTAGGGCAGCGGACACGCGGTCGTAGGATCGCGGTTTCGATTCCCAGACCGGGCGTTGTGAGTGTTTATTGAGTGAAAAACATCTAAAGCTCCACGAGGTTCCGGCAGGGATGGTGGTGATCCCTGCTGTACTCTTTCACCACAACTTTCTCTCACTCTTACTTCCTGTTTCTGTTGTACCTGTATTTCAAAGGGCCGGCCTTGTCACTCTCTGTGTCACGCTGAATATCCCCGAGAACTACGTTAAGGGTGCACGTGTCTGTGGAGTGCTCAGCCACTTACACGTTAATTTCACGAGCAGGCTGTTCCGTTGATTGGATCAACCGGAACCCTCATCGTCGTAACCGACGGAGTGCTTCCAAAAGAATATATATATCATGAATTTAGTAGTCAAAGTTTTAACCTGATGAGCTACTTTAGAACTCACAATTCTCTACAAATGTCACAACTAACAAATATATTAGGTTGTCATTTTGTATACTATTTCATATCAATATATATTTATTTTCCGTAATGTCTCCTCGAATTAATATGTTCACACCGCTAGTTAATTTTCCTTCCCACTCTCTGCCTACTTATTTTGTGATCAAAAATTGTTCATCAGTGACGAGATAAAAGAAGGTTGAAATCACGTGAACTGACGGTCTCAACGTTGGAAATTGTGGAGACTTAACCTTCCTGTTTGATATATAAACAAGTGTACAGTTTTGCATATGAGAGTGTTTCTCATGGTATCTACCGCAATAAAGTTTGTTCTCACAGGGCATCCACGTTTAAATGGGGATAAATGTTAAATGTTTATGTGCGTAAGTATTTATGTTGAATATTCGGTGTTTGTATTTGTGTAACAAACAAGTGTAAATGTAATGGACATATTGCGAAAACCTCTGCTTATTGTTTATTAGTTCCAGACCAGCAGTATATAATTTTTAACACTGCAATATCATCTGACTGAACAGTAGTACCCAGGTATCAAATCCGCAATATTCGTTAGGCAACTAAATATGGGATACATTAGTTTGGTGTTCGTATTTACTATGAGTTATTTTTTACCTTTGTTCATGTGGTTTTTGGTTTACCTTTACTAAAAGAGAAGTTCTCGTAGAATTTAAATATTTAGGGAACATCTGATATCTTGGTTACGTTCGGCAGTGCATTTACGTCAATAAAACCAGAGTGAGAATGTCTATTCCTGTATATTCTTTTAAAACAGTGTGATTATAAAAAGAAAATGGTTTGTGTACTAGACTATGCATTCATGTGCTTAGATATCGCAAGACTATTTTCAGTAAAGTATTTCTTACTGGAAACAGAAAATATTCCATGTGTTTGTAGATTTGGGTGTTGTGGTAACTACGTTTGTACGTTTGGTTGTTATGGAATGGTGCTTTGCAGAAATTTTTATGAATGTTACCGTTTAGAATTAATTCATTCATGTAGAATTTGTAAATATTTGTGTTTTCTCTATTGTTAGGCAGGCGCAAGTTGTGACAGTATTTTTGTTGCTGTTGATATTATTGGATTTAATACTTTCGCTCATATTTTTTTTAATTCTATTATATTTTATTTTATATTTGTTCCAATTACTTTAATGAATATATACACACGTTCTATATCAGTTCCATTATAGCGAATATCTAGCAAAGAATTTGAAAATAATTTATAAACAAACAACAGTTAAACCCTACCTACATGAAACGTGAAGGTTAAAGTCCCTATTTACAAATCAAATTGCTGATAGAACAATGAACACGGAGAGAATATCATATAGATGTACTACCTTTGTCCGTGAACACCAAAGCACATGAGAGACAGTTTTCTATACTAACAAAACCATAACATACGTGATTAATAACCTCAACCTTACACCCTACAAAACAACTGAAGAAATGACCAGCTAACTCTTACTGCCTAACTAAATTTTTGTGAAAAAATTTCACATACCCAATTACTCTATACTGGACATTGTATCTTTGACATTAACATTGTCAAAGCAAAAGGATTAAATCTAATAATACCAAAAGCAACAATAATACTGTCACACACTTTGACTATCAAACAAAAGAAACACCTACACATTAATTTACAAAGTTCTACACTTATCTATATATTCTAAACATTAACATAGACACACATTTGATCAATAAAAATTAATCCAAACACATCTCTATGACAACCAACCATAAAGTCCCAATAATCACTCCACTCAAACCCACACATCCAAGGAAGATTTTAACTCAACAGAGATTATATAAAGTCAAGATTGGCGCTAATGCATCGTAGACCAGCGTGAGTTAGCTGGCCGAAACTTGGAACACAGGGTCAAAAACATTCTTGTTTGAGTATAACAAATGTGTGTTTTACAAAAGTAAAGAGCATCCTATCTGGACTTTGTAAAATTGTTTTTTTTACTATAATTGAATATAGACACACACACACACACACACACACACACGTACATACACACACACTCACACACACATATATATATATGTGTGTGTAATATGTACATATATGTATGTATATATGCATATATATATATATATATATATATATATATATTATATATATATATATATGTATATATATATATATGTATATATATATATATGTATGTATATATATATATATATATATATACAAATATACTGGAACACCGGCGATTATAATTAATTTTATTGTATCGCATTTATCTTTGTTTATATATATATATACATGTATATTCAAAAATATTTTTGCTTTAGCAAACATATGTAAATACAATATATTGCGTTTATTCACATATTTGGGATCAAGGAAAAGCAATGGAAATTACTCCTAAACGAAGACATTAAGACAGCGTGTGGAAAGATTGAAACATGAAAAATACGGGTATACTCTTAGTATGTAATACCTGCACATAGCACGAATTCTTGCCACAGAATTAATTGCCATACAATGCTAACACAAGAGATGAGAGTTGTAGCAATAGATTTAAAATATACAGCAGCGTATAGAGAATAAAAACCATACTATAGATAGATATAATGACATTCCTAATGGATTTACAGCGTTTACTACATGACAGACAATATAAAGCACTTTAATATTTATACCGAATGGCCAACCCGCTTCATAGCACAGAAAGGCTGTCATGGGATCATTACTAATGTCTTAGACACTTATATCTTGTAAGTTTTACTTGTTATTTGTTTCATCCACCAGATTGCGGTCATGTTGACGCTCCACCTTAAAGACTTTTAGTCAAACGATCTTCCCCAGTATTTATCTATTTAAAAACCTAACACCTTTTCTATGGGTTTCTTTTGTCAAACCGCTAATTTTATGGACGTAAACACGAACGCCAGCTCTCGAGTGGTGAAGAAGCAACAGCCACAGAGACACACGCACATACACATACATACTCACAAATCCATTCATATGGCTGTGGTAGGCTCGATGTTATAGTAAGAGACGCTTGGCCACGCAATGAAACTGAGCCCGGAACCGTATGAAGGGGAAACAAACAACATTCCGCGCATCCACGCCTATATATTTATATTAGTTTTACATATATGAAGGCATACTCATTGTTGCAAAATATGGTGAATCTACATCATCTACGAAAAAAGAATCATCAAGAATACATTCTTCTCTCCCTGGGTATGCACATATGTGTGGAACTACAGTAAATATGTTACGGAGATGTACTTGCATAGCAAGGGATTTGATCTGAGATCGTGTGCTGAAACGAAAACAATTGCAGCGTGGAAGGTGTTTGTAAGCCATTTAAGAAACACACAAAAGCCGTTCGATTCACTTCAACATTTAAGTTTAATTTGTCAAAATATTTTCGTCGCTTTAAGACCACGACCTGTTCACTGACAAAAAATGACATGCAGCAAGGCTTTTTGTCAGTGAACAGGTCGTGGTCTTAAAGCGACGAACATATTTTGACAAATTAAACTTAAATGTTGAAGTGAATCGAAAGGCTTTTGTGTGTTTCTTAAATGGCTTACAAACACCTTCCACGCTGCAATTGTTTACAGTAAATATGCTCATACTGCAAAATCTACGTGCGAAGACTTACTCCCTAATAGTATTGATATGTAATTTAATATCTCTTTCCTTTAAGTTGTGTAACACCGAGCTGATATGTCAGTATTTTAGATTTATTAAACACCGTATGTATAAATATCCATATATATATATGTTCGGCAGAAATCGCAAATGACAACTCATTAACTGAACGCACAGAGATCGCGTTAGTTGAACTAATTTCTAAGTATCGAGTAAATTGAAGTTAAATTTTACATTAAATAGCATTTAATTAAAACTGTATATAGAATGTTGTTTCAAAATTACCTGCCAGTAACATATATTTGGATAAAGAGTTAAAGGATAATAACGGCATCCAAATACCAAAACAGTTTTTATTTATGATATTTTGTTATGATATATTACATTTTCTAAATCTTGAACCATATGTCTCTTACTACGGTAATACAACTAGTGAGTATTTATATGCATACTGACTGTCAGACAAGTCTACGATTACAAATTAACTAAATATTAGCGTAATGAGACGTTTTCTTCCACAGCAATTTTGGCCCCGCCTAATTGGCGTCGATAAATCAACGCATATTTATTTGGCATCAAACTTCTTACTGTTTCTTTTGTTGTATTGTTGCTCTGGTTCTCACCACCTTATCAAAGTGCCGACTTACCTTTGTATGTATGTACGTATGTATGTATGTATGAATGTATGGATGGATGGATGGATGGATGGATGGATGGATGGATGGATGGATGGATGGATGAATGCCTGTATGTATGCGTGCAGGTTGGTTTGTATGTATGCATGTATGCATGCATGCAGGCATTATGTATATATAATGTAAGTTTGTCATTGTCCAGTTTTGTTTCAAGATTTCTTGCCAATAGAGAAAGAGCCGGTTTCTAACCTAGTTCCAAGGCTCCTTCATTGGAATTTCAATATCAACAACTGAGTATTTTTGTTTGTATGTGTGTGTATGTACATATATGTGTATCCCCCTATCTCTTTATATATATATATATATATATATATATATATATATATATTATATATATATATATATATTTATTTATACATACATAAATGGAGAGAAAGAGAGAGAGGGGGAGAAAGTGAGAGCATCTGCTCTTCTATTTGTTTGACGAGGTGGAAAGTGTTCATGGTATTCGTGTACAACTAATAAACGGTTATGTCTATCAGAAATATTTCTGCGGGTGGTGTGTCAGTGTGTATGTTTGTGTGCTTGTGTGTATGTGTGTGTGGACTTATGTGTTGGTTTGTTTGTGTGTATAGTTGTGAGTGTATAATTTCCTGTTTGCTTTGTGTGCCACAACATGCTCTCCCCAAACGTGGTCCAGTATTCAATCATTCGTTCCATGTAACCATCGTTGAAACGGCTACGCTCCGTCTTCGCTTTCGAGTACAGTAGAGACTCTATTCAATTGATATTTAAAATAAGTTTTATATGACTAGGAGAATTTGAATATTACATGCCGAAGGGCTACCATAAATATCGATGCAATGCAAATCATTTTCAGGATTAGCAGTTATTCTTTATACATTATCAATAGAAAATATTTATTCGCGAAAGTATTAATACCAAGAGATAATATTTAGCCCCACTTAAACGTGGTCGTTCCTTCAGAACAAATTATACTGCAGTGGTTATCACAAGAGAAACTCTCATATTAGTTTGCTAATACAGTTAGTGGGGACATAAATCTCAGTCAACTCTAGTACCGAGACACCAGATGACATGACTAGAAATCTAATGATTGTTAGACTACTCGTTCCTTACCTCAAGTTGCAACGATTCTGGTGAGTTTATTTTGGTCTATTAAAAAATTTACGTGTAATGTAGAAATAATCTAGTATTCTTAATTATTTAATTACTACAATAGACTTTTTTGCATGTTGTTGAGAACTGATTTAAATTATTTGTGAACAATGTCAAGCTTGAAAATCTTTTAGAAATATCTAATGGATCATTAATTTCATTACCAGAGAATCGACTTTTCACTGGTTGGTTGTTTGGTTAGTTTTGTTGGCTAGATATGTACTATTCGAAGAAGTCATTTCACTGTTCCTGCACAGAACACAATTTCGAATCATTATAATTACCGGAATATTCAATTTCTCTGTTATAAACTTGGAATCGACAAGTTGGCGTGTGCTTTATCACCCACATCGTCTTTATACATTACCAAACGACCTGATATTCTACACAAAGAAATTCATGCGATCATAGAAAATATGAGAAGGAATATTTCAATGTCTCATATGGAGAGTGTTCAAAAAGTCTCTCCGCAGTGAATTTTTTTTCATCCTGATTCTCCAAGAGTCAGACTCTCTGAGACGTGTTTCAAAATGTACAAATGAGTCAACTTATGTATGGAAAATGAAGGACGACACTTTCAACACCTCGTGTAAAGTTTTTTCTTTTAAATTCTTGTAAAGTCTAATATATTCTTTTGTAGTCTTATACCATCTTATAAATATTTGTTTTGCGATACTTAGTGCGGAGAGATTTTTTGAACACCCTGCATATGCTGTGCAAGAAAAGTCGTGGTGTAATGAAATAAAAGCATTTGGACATCGGTTAGCTGGACGAGAAATCACACGAAGCTAAGCAAGATAAATTATTTCTGATTTTTTTATTACCCACAAGGGGCGATGAAGATAAATTATTTCGTCTTCCGTTAGTATTCAGTTGAAATATAATTTTAATTTTATTATTATTTATGGATAGTCAAATATGCAGAGTCAAATATGCAGAGTAGCATAAAAAGAAATATAATTTCATTGATCAGGGTATTTGATTAACAACATAAATTCGCAAGTTCGATTCCTGGATTGGATGACACTTTCTATTATTGAGGAACACTCAACAAGCTGTTAAAAGAATCAACCAGGATGCAAGGGCAGTCACCTCTTGCTCTCGCTGCGACATCCTGGTTGTTTGTTTGGCCAGTGTGTTGCTTATATCTACTCACATCTCTATTGGAACATTCATCAATTAGCGTGATACTACTTATTTAACTATACCCAGCGGCAAGAGACGGCAGTTAGGCATGCTTTGTTCTACTGAGCTACTGTAGA
>NC_042999.1:39505294-39510294 GCF_006345805.1 Octopus sinensis | reverse complement strand
TCCGGGTTCAGTCCCACTGCGTGGCAACTTGGGCAAGTGATTTCTACCATAGCCTCAGGACGACCAAATACTTGTGAGTGGATTTAATAAAGAGAAACTAAAAGAAGCCCGTCATATATATATATATATATATATATATATATATATATATATATATATATATATATATATATATCACCTTGATCACATTGAATGACCAGTCCGTCAGGCGTCCATTTGACACCGCTGGTCACAGCACGCTGTCCACTCCTCTCTGGATCGCGCCTTTCTCATCCACGTGATCCCAATCGTCCTCCTGAAATCGTAACTCCACCGTCGTAGAGGTCTTCCGGGTGGTCTTTTCCGCTCACGCGGGTACCACTCGACAACCGCGTGCGTCCACCGATAATCGGTGAGCCGGGCGACGTGTCCAGCCCATCTATACTTCCTGCCTGTATACTCTGCGATGACATCCCTCACGCCGGATTCTTTCTGATGATCTTGTTACATATGTGCTCTCTCAACGAGATACCAAGCGTTGACCTTTCCATGGCTCTTTGAATCGTTACCAGTCTTTGCTCTTCTCTCTTTGTGGTAGCCCATGATTCACTACCATACATGTATGTGTATGTATATGTTTGTGTGTCTGTTTTTGTCCTCCCAGAATGCCTGGAAAATTGAGGCTGGTGTGTTTACGTTCCCCGTAACATAGTGGTTCGGCAATAATTGAATGATAGAATAAGTACTAGGCTTACAAACAATAAGTCATGGGGTAGATTTGTTCGAGTAAATGCGATGGTCCAGCATAAAAGAATGTCAACATACACAAATATAAACAAATACATTATAAATGCGTATTCAGCTCTCTTTCCCTCTCTCTCTCTCTCTTCTCCTCTCTCTCTCTCTCTATATATATATATATATATATATATATATATATATATATATATATATATATATATATATATACTTTATTTCAAGCAGCAGAAAAATCAAAAACTGGTTTTGTTGAATTTTCTGCTTCTTTAAATAAAGCATATTACTCTACCACTGGTATTTGAGTACTCTTTTTTCCACCTTCTTTCACATTTATGTGTTTACTCCGGGATATATATATATATATATATATATACATTGACACTCCGTCGCTTACGATGACTAGAGCTACAATTGATCCGGTCAACGGAATATTAAGTGGCAGAGCATTCTACAGATATGCACACCCCTTAACACATTATGAGTGAGATTCAACGTGACAGAAAGTGTGGCAAAACTGACCCCTTGAAATACAACTACTACTCATTTTTGCCAACTGAGTGAACTGGCCCACAGTGACATCGAACCCGCGACCCAACGATCGCGAGCCGAAATACCCTAGCCCGTATACACATACATACTTGCATGCATGCATACATATATACATACATACGTACATACATATATATCATACATGTATCTATAGCCCTTTTTTGAACTGATTATCTATCACACTAATTAGGTTCTTTACCACAGAAATCTTCAGACGAGGTGAATTGAAACTCGGTATTAATGTTGTATATTTTGTGAGAGTTTCTTTTGGTATATATACGTGTAATATTCCTTGTGTGTGTATGTCTATGGTGTGTTTGTGTGTGCATAGTTCTTGTCTTCATTCATATGAGATTCACGTTCATTCACTCGGTACTATTTCGTCTGGTCTTTCATAGTTTAGATTGTCTGGCCTTTCATAGTTTAGATTGTCATGTAAATGCCTGTGGGGTTGCATGTTATTTATTTATGATATGGATATGTTTCATATGCATGTTTGTGTGTGTGAGTGCGTATGGGTAGTGTTGTTTACTAATGGTATTACATGTAAAACTAATTTAGTTTATATCTATAGTGAGTAGATATTTCTCTACTGAGTCGTGCATATTGGCGGAATAGATATTGGCGCTTTACGTCCTTAAATATGTATCGATAGCTGTTTCGTGAATATGTGTAAGACGTCTCATTCTGGTTCATCCTGGCATTGAGATAATTTTCTTCTCTTACTTTTGAAATATTATTTGTGTGCGTTTGTAGAGTTCACTTTTCTATGTTAACTTTTTAAAAATTTTATAAGACCTGAACAACAACTTAAAGTTAATTGTGTCCATGCCTGGGATGGGTGTTCATACGCAGCGTATAAATTCATTTTATATAAGAATCTGAAGTCGTTTATGTTAAATTCGTAACTATATGTAGCATCTTATTCTACGACATTGTCTACTTCGTTACTTACGATTCAGAGTCATTGGTTTGCTAGGGACTCAGATCAGTTTAGATAATATATTTCTTTACTCATACGCTTAGCAAACATTTCTGAATGTTGTAGTGACAAACAATGAAATCACCAATACATTTGCTATGGAAGCATACACAAACGCATGCATATATACCATATATACACAAGCACAAATGCACATATAAGCACACTCATACACACACACAGACACGCAGGCACACACAAAAACACACACACATATAACACACATATATATGTATACTTATATACTTACAAGCATAAATATATATCTTCTGTATTATATATATATATATATATATATATAAAGATGTGTTTGTTTTTGTATGTGTTATATACCTACAAATTCAAATGCATATACATGGATATATAAACATACACACATACACACACACACACATATATATATATATGTATGTATATATATATGTATATATATGCATATACATATGCATATATATATACATACATACACACACACATACATGCACACATACATACAGAGGGAGAGAGAGAAAGAGGATTATAATCGACTTAACCAAAACTTCAGTGTGACAATAAAATACCGATTCGTCATTGAATTTCCGCTTGTCAACTCCTATCATTTAGCACCTTGATTCTTGATGGATAATCGTGATCTACTTTATCCGAAATCTACTAAAAGACAAACTTTCTCTTTTTCCTGCTGCATATATTTATTACCCCATTTATATTTCTTTGACTCAACTCTTCGTATGTATATTTTTGAAATGAAATGTGGTTTGTTTTGCTCTACGGATTATGTAAATATATGTGTGTGTGTACATATATATATGTATGCATATACTTTTATATATATATATATGAATACATGCACACACATGTAGATATATGCATATATATAAATATATATATATACATTTATTTATTCATTTATACAACAATATTTTATTTTGCTCATTCCATCTGCGTATACTCAGAGTTTCAGTCCAATTATGACGTTCACAACTTGACTCAAAATTCATCGTATCTACAGGCGAAACTCTGACTAGCAAAGGAAATATTCCATCCAACAACGACATTATTATTCCACACAATGTTATCGATGTATACATACACACACATGTATGTGTGTGCGTGCGCGCCCGTGGCGCATGCAAATGTAGAATAAAAATAGTTGAATTCAATATAATGTGTGCATCAATTTATAACACACTTCTACTATGACTCCTTAGATATTGGCTCCAAATTTTGGCAGAAGGCCAACCAATTCGAGAGAGGGGATATGTCGATTACGTCGACTGTCGTTCTAAACTGGTACATATTTTTTGACTCAGAAAGTGTGGGATGTAAAAGCAACCTCGATGAAATTCGAAGTCAGAACTATTAGTCAGAAGATATACCACCGATCATTTTGTCCGGTGCAGTAACGATTCTTCCATCATGCCGACTTTCACACCGCGAATATTAACAGAATAAAATATCGTTTCTGCAGAATCAGTTTGTGACATCTACCCAATCTCTTTCTAATATTCATTTAAAGTATTTGCTTAGCCGTATTTATGATAAACTGGTTTGCATTTCTTACTGACATTTGTGATATATTTTGTGCTGTGTCAGTGCTGTCTAAACGGGAAGTAAAAATAATGAAAGCTGAACTTGTATTGCAAGCATGATGTATAAGGTATAATTAATGTAAAAATACATGATAACAAACAATCAGGGTCAGTATTATGAAACAAGTGGCATTAAAACGAATAAAATAAGTGGAATGTACTGGAAAGATATGAATTCTTGTTTACCGGACAGACTCATAATGGCCGTTGTTTTCTTCTTTCGTAATATATTTGTGAAGAACTATTAGAGCGACTCCAAACCAGGGCATTGTTAGAGAAGTTAGTAAATGTGATTTTAAATTTATTTAGTGATTCTTATGAGGGTATTGATGAAATTGTTGACTTGATGAGAAGAATGCGGATGCGAGAAGGTTCATGATATGGGAAAAACGGCTGACGAAGAGAAATCGGATGCTGATGCTAGTCATTAATAATGCTGAGGATGGTGATGATGATAATGGCGACGACGATGATGGTGATCAGGAACAGAAGGGGGATCATAATGCTGATGATGACCATGATAATCATAATGATGAAGAACATGATGATGAGGATGATGATGATGATGATGATGGTTTAGTATATATATGACTAAGATGATTGTTATGTTGATTGACCAGTAATTTTGGATATGACGAATCCCTCTCTTTTCAAAGGTTATCATTATTTCTACGGACATGAATGATCGTCATAATTCTTACTTCATCAACATGCTATACATTTCATCTTTCTCATAATTATCGTGTTCATAATCATCACTATTATCCTCGCGTCTATGATCATTGATATGAGTATGTTTATCATCATTGTCGTCGTAGCCAGCGTTGCCATTGTCGTCGTCGTCATCGTTTTGTCGTCATTATCATCATTATGATCTACATTAGCATCGTCATACAAACCCACCTCATCCATCGTTTCAATGCTATTCTTATATATCCGACGTCAATATTCTTACTGTCCATCTCAAGCTATATCTTACATTCATTATCCTTATTGTAATCGTAGTTAACATAGAGATTCTCTGTATTGCTTCACTGATTTGAATGACTATATTAGAAATTATATTTGACATAGAGCGGAATGTAATCTACACATGCTGCATTTTCGTTGCCTTTGAGGGTAAGATTGAATAAATTTGATCT
>NC_042999.1:39422794-39502794 GCF_006345805.1 Octopus sinensis | reverse complement strand
AAGGCTAGCAATTTCGGTTGAGTAGTAGGTCGTTTACATTCACCCCGCTTCTCGACTGGCATTCATCAAAAAGATGAAAGGGAAAGTTGATGCCGGTGAAATTTGAACTCAGGAAGTAAAGGTGGTTGAAACGCCACTGAACATTTTGCCGGCAAGCTAACGATTCTGACATCTGACGAATAACATATACAACGAAACAGAGAGGGAGGGAGACATAGCTACTTGGGTAGTGCATGAAGGGAAAAATATATGAATAGGTTTATTCTAGTGACGTTTAATCACTTCAATATTATTTTTTCTAGTGCAAGCATATATTCGCAAATATATTTTACATTCAGCGACATGCAGTATATGTGCAGGCATTTTCTCATCGTAAATGAAGTAAAATTTCCAAAGAAACCTGTGTATCACACTATGTTAACAAGATAAACTGACAAGAAATTATAATTTTCTCTCCACAGACCTGATTTTTAAATATTATCCACCTGTATTGTAACGCCATATCAAAATATTCTTTTGCCAGCAGTAAAACTGTCAGTGTCATATGATATAGCCGTTTATTTTCTTGAGCTACTTGCATGTAAACAGGTTCATGTGAAGGGTTGAATTAGGACGATATATTGTTATTCTCTGTTAAATGTACGACTGTGCATAACCCTATATCGATTGCTTTCGAATGCATAAGATTTTGAATAGTTGGATCTTAGTTACTTCTCTGCAGGCAATTTTAGGTGAAGAAGTTATGTCATAGATCGAAATTCGCCGTTCAATAAGTGTACACGCAATTTGCAATAGACAAACTGCCTTTACGAATGCAATCACAATTGCTTTGAATGTTTTTCCTGTTTTGTTTTCTATCTTCCATTTTCAAAGTTTTCATAATATTGGAAATAGGAGTGATCATTCGAACAACTCAACAGTCAGCAGAGCAGATTAACATTTCTCTATATTTCTTGATTTATATGTTATTGAATTGCTTCTTGTAGATATGACTTGAAAAATAATGGAATATATATACTATGTATGAGCAAAGATATAATGTAATATTGCGTTAGACTAGGACGAGTATAGAATTCGTTGATTTGGGTTTATTTCAGGCGAATACAAAATTATTTTACTCTTTTACTTGTTTCAGTCATTTGACTGCGGCCATGCTGGAGCACCGCCTTTAGTCGAGAAAATCGACCTCAAGACTTTTTTTTTTGTAAATCTAGTACTTATTCTATCGGTCTCTTTTACCGAACCGGCAAGTTACGGGAATGTAAACACACCAGCATCGGTTGTCAAGCGATGTTGGGGAAACAAACACAGACACACAAACACACACAGACACACACACACACACACACACACACACACATATATATATATATATATATATTTCCATCTACCAAAATCCACTCACCAGGCTTTGGTCAGCCCGAGGCTTTAGTAAAAGACACTTACCCAAAGTGCCACGCAGTGGAACTGAACCCAGAACCATGTGGTTGGTAAGCAAGCTACTTATAACACACCCACTCCTGCGCCTGTCGATATATTCTCTGTATATTCTGTTATGTGTCTACATTCTTTACAGAGAAGAGCGTCAAGAGCATGTCTGTCAAACATTGCTCAACATTTTCGTGAGACTAACTAATACTTTTTAAAGATCATAATTATTAGCTGTCTATGTATTCACGCGTCCTGTTTACAGAGATAGGAACGCCACCACCGTGGGGCGATACATCGTGTTATTTAGAGATCATATTAAACAACCCACGAAAATTTCATTCAATCCATCTTACGCGCTTTAATGAGTAACAGTAAGTATGATAATTAATATAACATATTGAATATATGTATGTATGTATGTATGTATGTATGTATGTATGTATGTATGTATGTATCTACACACACACACACACACCACACACACACATTCGAACGAGGCCACGGACTATAAGACTTCTTGTTCCACAGCTTCTTCCCTAACCCAACCTTCCAACCCGGCTCGTTCTCTTGCTCCCGCCCACGCCACCGTACTTTACCTTCCCTCTTCAACTTCACACTCCTCACAGATATATAGATAGAGAAATAGATACAAACATTCATACATACATTTATACATACATATATACATACATGCATACATACATATTTGTGTATGTATGCATGCATATATATTATCGAAGCAGTTGATAGGTAGTGATAAGTTATTTTCAAACATGGTTTTAATTAATTGAAACCCAAAATTGAAACGCACCAACCCCAACGATTGAATATGATATATTTAAATTATAGGTATTTTGGAAAAATAGAAGAATTTTCGCTCAATATCGTATGCACTACCTGACCCGATTTATCAGCCATAGATATTTGAGCATTATTATATTTCTCAACTATTATTTGCATAATTTTCTAAGCGTCTTGCTTATGTATCACATGTATAATACATATATGGATGTGAATACTTACATATTTCCACACCCATTCGTATATGCAATGGATAAGTGCAATAATGAAGTTGTATGTTTTACTGCATGTGAATATAATCTGGGTATGCACTTAAATGTATCAGTATTCATATTTGTACAGAAATGCACTAATAAGTAACATTTTGTAGTAATTCCCGCTTTGACAGACATCAAGAAGAAGGATAATATGACAGAATATGAGTGTCGATCAGTTACTGGTCGTCCGAAGCAACGTTGGGCTACGAAAAGATAAGAGTTTTCTGTGACTTTTTATTCACACTTTTTTAATAGAAAAATTACATGCTCGTTGTGCCACATGATATTAGGGAAACTTTCAAATACATCTGCGTACCAATCTGCATCGATGCATTTAATATCTACTTTTTATCTTTTTGTCTCTATGTAAGCCGTGTTTGGTAGTTGCTGACTGTTGCATATATGTAAATGCCTTTGTGTTCGTGTCTATTTATGCTAATTTTATGTACAAGAACGTGTTTATGTACACAGACACACATGCATACATACATATATATATATATATATATATATATATATTATATATATATATATATATATATATATATATATATAACACAAAAATAAGCAACAAGAGTGGATCAGTAGTTTAGTACAATTGTTTCATACTATAAACATTTTATTGAAGCTGCAAATATTACAGCAAATATAATGTCAAGTACTCTTCAGCTAAATTTCATATAGGTTTTCCAGACATCTTAGAGGGTGTAAATGTCCTTATAAAGTTATAGAAGTGAGTTCCAGGAACTTGAAGTAAGATTCCAAGCAGATTATATATGTTTTCCAACAATACAAAGTTATTAAATTAATTATTAACAATATCTTTTGAATCTAAATTGTTTTGCTGAAATTATATATATATATATATATATATATATAATATATATATATATATATATATATATATATATATATACATACATATGTATATGTATATGCATATATATATATATACACAAATAAATAAAAACAAACGTTGCATTCTATAACAGGTCTGGTGCCTTCATACAATCCTCAGGTTCTTATGTGTGTGTATGTACGTGTGTATATTTGTGTGTGTGTATAAGCATGTACGTGATTTCAGCTAGTTACTCATATAACTTTTGCCGATGCATTTTATAACGTGATAAATCTTCCTACACTCTTATTCAACTTTACTAATTTAAAGCAACATACTCCGCTAAACATTCCGCTTAATGTGTAGGCTAGGCATTAAATGCGTTTCCCAAGAGGGTAATTGGCAATATTTCTGGAGTACGATCTGAAAATTATTTCATATCAAATATATTTCAATATATTATTTTGAATATATTTCATTTCTTTTTGATTTGTGAAAACATTCATGAAATCTCAACACCAATTACTGATGCATACTGCTATCTTTTAGTAAACAGTGTTTATATTATTTCAGCAGGAATAAATTTGTCCCACTACATTCATTAATATGAACCTATCGATCTAGATATCATTTGGGACCGACTCATTATTTTGGTTCTTAGTATTATAGCAAAATGTTATATGGATGTTATACAAATTGTAGAGGAACAGGGTCAATATGACGACACAATTGTTCAATAAATAAAATTACGGTGACTCTAAATTTACACCAATTTACACCAATAATATGTCCTAAAACATTTCATCCTGTGGCTACTCTGGTATGAGACTGGAGTTTTAAATATAGTAAAATGCAAGCATGGAATTTGCTTTGTACATTTAAATTTAAATTTAAAACAACTTCTGAAAATAACTAATCAACTCGATACGGTAGTGTATATAGCATCAGAAAATCCCAAGAGGATTAAGGGGCATCATATGGAGAATATTTACATACTCTGACAATTTATCAACGAATAGTAAAGGTCTTTCTGATAATGTGTCCTCCAAAAGATTGAATATAATCAACTATATCAAGAATAATCAAAGGGTGACAATTCCTACCTTTTTCATTTTTAGAATGAATCCTCGACAATCAAAAAATTGCTAACATCAACATCGGAAAAACAAACGGAAAAACGACACCAATACGAAGAATACAAACGAACTCAAACCTCCTAACACATAACAATTCTAAAAAACAGACGGAAATACCGAGGTAGATAGTATAACAATCAGGAAGATACCTCTGAACATAATGGAATGACTGAGAGTGAAGGAACCAATGATTCTATTTTTAAAACACAACAATCCTAAAAGCAGTCGAAAATACCAAGATAGATGGTACAACAATGGAGTAAATCCGTTCCAACATAACGGAATGACTAAATGCCAAGATGCCAATGACTCACTTCATTGTTTAGGGAACAAGATATCCAAAGAAAAACGAAAGAAAACATTAATGATACAAAGAGTCAAGAAACTATTTGACTAACTATTGGACACCAAAATAACCTACCTCTCCCGAGAGAATCTAATGAAAGGTGAAATAAAATTTCTATAATATGGTCTAAAATTTTTACCAACTCTTAAATCCAGATCAACAAACCTTATAAAAGATACCGAGAAATTTCGAAGAAAACGTCGCCTTACGAGAGTTCTTTCAAAACAATCACAACGATTATCCGTCGCTTGTGCAGGACAAAACAGGTTTTCAACCTCTGATAAACAGACACAAACATCTGGAGGAATATATAATATACCTGAAGAGGTCTGCTAACTCAAACATTCCAGTAAACCCTGTAAAACAGAACATTACAGATGAGGAACAAAAAGCATTACAATGGCTACAAGAAGACTCATCTATAGTCATTAAAGAATTTGATTAAGGAGGAGCCATTGTAATAATAGACAAGACCCATTGCAGGGAAATGGTCCTAGAACGAGTCAATGACCAGCAATTCTAAAGAAAACTAGATATCAATGCTGCTAAGCGAACTATAAGAAAAAGTGGCATATTTACCAACAAATTCAAGGGGTTATATAACTTTACTAATTTTGAAGTGAAAACAAGTACTTTTTATGAACTACCTAAAATCCATAATTCCAGACAGATTAACAAAAGCTAAAAATACCTCTCTATTCCAAATATAAAGATTTACAAACCAACTGATGTCAAATTGCAAACAACTGTTGCAGGATCAGCATCCAGCACCCAAATATTAAGGAAGTTGTTGGATATGATTTTAAAACCTTTATGCAGATTAGTCCCATTCTCCTTAGAGATGACATATCGCACAACGGGTAGATAAAGAGATCATACTAGTTAGCT
Organism: Octopus sinensis; assembly: GCF_006345805.1. Lineage (NCBI taxonomy): Eukaryota > Metazoa > Mollusca > Cephalopoda > Octopoda > Octopodidae > Octopus > Octopus sinensis. The sequence continues at coordinate 39,497,097 of NC_042999.1, read as the reverse complement.
GTGACGTAACTAGTCTCTACACAAATATTCCCCATCTATGGACTAAAAGCAGTAGAATTCTGGATAAACAGACAACCACAAAGAATTCAGGAGAGATTCTGAGAAGAATCTATAATTGAAGGTTTACAGAGAGTACTGGAACACAAGTATATTTTTTTCATAATCAATATTATCTACAAATACAAGGCACTGCGATGGGGACGAAAGTAACACCAACATTTTCCACACCAGTAATAGGATACTTATTGGGTCATCTTTTACTTGCTACGGTCATTCGATTGTAAGCATACCGGTGAAATGCCTTCAAGAATTTTAGTCGAATGAATAAACGCTTTGGTTTTCTTTTCAATTATTAGAATAGTCTTATCCACTTCAAAGATCTCTCAATCTTTATCAATATCTTCAGTGTCACTTACTTTTAAACTTTTACATGTGTTACCGGCTTCATTGCCGGACCGCTAAGACACGGGAACATAATCTCAGCAACATCGGTTCTCAAACAAAGAGGAGGGACAAGCACATACACAAATATACACAGACACGCGCATATATATATATATATATATATATATATATATATATATATATATATATATAATGACAGACCTCTTTTAGTTTCCCCTACCAAATAAAAGACCCCTGCACAAATTACTAGGCATTAGGATTCAACCGAAACCGTATGGTTGGGAATCAAGCTTTTTATCCCGCACAGACACCTGCAACTATATGAAACGAATAATATCATAAAATTACACTGAAGATATTGATAAAGATTGAGAGATCTTTGAAGTGGATAAGACTATTCTAATAATTGAAAAGAAAACCAAAAGTAACGCGGAGAAAAGTAATTTGTAAAATAGGTACAGAACCCCACCCCCTATGTTTTTAGTGTGAATTTGAATGCGTTTCTGGAGCTGAAGAATTTGGGGAAACAATTAATAAAGACATTTATGAGAAATTATAGAGATACAAATATGATATGCATATCTAGGATACGTACATTATGTTGTAATTATTGGTAAAATGACATATAACAACTAAACGATAAACATTAACACGTAAATGGTCATGGTATATTATACATTCAAAAGCAACTTATAAAGAAAAGCATAATTAATCAAGCATGTACAGTGAGCAAATGTCCTGCCATACAAAATGCCTTAAAAATATGTATTATACAGCGTATTCGAACTTCGATTATTACTTTTGTACAAAAAATTATGGTTTCTGTAAGGTCATCAAATAAACTAGATACAATGATAGTGTATATTGCATGGTAAGATAATAAATGTGTGTGCCAAATGTGGGTTCTTAAATGATATTTGTTCAACGATGCTGTTATTCAGAATGTGCCATTATCTTTGCATAGCTCTTAATATTTCGTAATGTTCTGAATTTCCTTGACACTTGATTATGGCTGGCATAGTCATGCCCGTATTTAAACTCTTTCTATCCTAGATTATTGCACGTTCTTAGATGTCTGCTTGTAATTTTCCTCTCATTTCCAGAAATTCAATTCTGCCTTTGATCATTCGATAAGTTTGAATAGTTCGTTTGTATGCGATGAGTTTGCTATGGGTTGACTTCGAAAAGAGTAAATATTCTAAATTAGTGAAGAACAGCCACAGCATCTTGCTAGAAACTGAGTGAGGTTTCTTTTTTGAGTCAAAATAATGCCGAAACACCTGGTGACTCAACGTACATGATGTTAATGTATCAAGTCTCTTATAAATTCGCATTCGTCTGAAAGCGAATGTTTTTCAGTGATGAAGCACAACTGCAACTAGCATCACCACGATCTAATCGCTCGGAACGTATAAAGAAAGAATGCACCTCATATTCATCAACGTAAAAACATAACTGAGAATTTTTTCTCATCATGGTATATACAAATTAACACACACACATGTACGAGGGGTTTATGAACAGTCTTGAGCCTAAAACAGAAAAAATGTTACGAGACTTCTGATGAAGATACAAAATTTCAAGGCTCAAAGGCCGTGCAGGCACAAAACTTTTCATACACTATTCGTATATATATATATATATATATAAAACATTATTGGTGAATTGAAGAAATGGAGCTGAACGCAGATTGAACAGAAATCGTTTTATTTCATTCTACACGTGTTTCGAAAGGCACAAATTACCAAAATCCGATTGGTAATTTGTGCCTTTCGAAACACGTGTAGAATGAAATAAAACGATTTCCGTTCAATCTGCGTTCAGCTCCATTTCTTCAATTCACCAATAATGTTTTAATTTCAATTATCCGCACCAACGCACGGTTGCAACGCCAGATGGTTGTACCTCCAACCGTGCTGTTTACTGCTGTGATTTTTGCTACTAAGGTATCGGTTAACTTTTGATTAATCTACAACAAGATTATTCATCTTTCTATTTCACATAATATATATATATATATATATATATATGTATATATATGTATATATATTATATTATATATTTATATATATTTATATATATATATATATATATATATATATATATGTGTGTGTGTGTGGTGTGTGTGTGTGTGTGCGTGTGTGTGTGTGTGTGTGCAAGCTCCCATTGTCATTTACGAAAAAAATATGTTTATGCTATTTTAAATACAATCATTTGAATATGTATTGTATAGTGTTAGTTTGCCATATTTTAAATTTTATTGTATCTATATAATTTTAGTTCCATTTTTAAGATTTCCCAACATACCCAATTATAATGTGTATGCTTCATTTGAGTATTGCTATAAATAAAACAATTGTTTCAGGCTAGAGATATTATTTAGCGCTCAGTATAATAAGATAATACTTTATCGACAAATTTTTTTTTTAGTTTACGAATCTCCAACAGCGCAAAATTATCACCTATTCTTGTGAAATAAACAGGGAAATCCAAAACTGAGGCACTAATAAAATAAAAATATATAACACAGGCATTGTCTAGGAAAGAAATTTTATAATACCAGTTGCGACAAGATTAATCAGTGTTGTAAAACTAAATGAGCTATTATGATATATAAATTAATTAAAAAGAAATGAGGAAAATGTATTCAGCGTACTTGTAAATGTAAAAGCTTCATTTGTGTAAGATGGATTCGAAGAATTCTATACTATCCAATCCATTAAATACCAATTTGCATTTAAAAATGCGACGACAATTCTTTATGCAGTCGTTCATCATGCTTACATTAATGCGCATATTATATAAGTAAAAGTATAGCTTAATATGCATATATATATAGATATATATATATTTGTATGTATATATGTGTATGTACATATGTGTATGTATATATATATATTTATATATATATATATATATATATATACATATTTATATATATATATATTTTTTTTGTATGTATGTATGTATGTATACAGGTGCATGTTCTTTAACAGGTCTTAAATTATTAGTTACAGTTATTTTCGTATTTTCGTAACATATCTTTTGCGACGCCAGTGTACGAAAAAATGGTCTATAAAAATTCACATAATGCTTACGGTTTTAGACTTTAGAGAAGCACTTCGTCAAACTTGCATCAAAGGTATCCATGCATAAAATAACATACATATACACAAAGACTTGTATTCGTGTTGTCTCAATAAAATATATCACCACCTTATTACTCGCCGGTCTGTAAACTGAGTGTTCATGGTGGATTATAATCATTATTATTATTATTATTATTATTATTATTATTATTATTATTATTATCATTATTATTATTATTATTATTATCATTATTATTATTATTATTATTATCATTATTAATTGAAGGTGAAACACTAACTACATTATCAGTATTTCGATCAAATATAGAATCTAAACACTGTTTCGAAAGATTATCAATAAGCTACCTAGCTCAGATACCAAGAAACCCCAAAATGGCAGAAATTCAAAAGATAGTGTTCAGCGGAACTACCCATATCCTACGCAAAATACTTTCTATGTAAACACAAATTTTAAAACAAACACTTAATTTCCTTATGGTTTCTTAAACATTCTCTAGAACAAAACTAAGTTAAAAAACCAAATTTATGGCACCCTAGGCATAACACCAACATGAACTTCTAACTTGTTGTCTCTTGAGGTCTTTGGGTGATGGTTGGAGCCAACTTGTACAAATTTAAAGCAAAAGTCAAATATAAAATAATAATGATAATAATAATAATAATAATAATAATAATAATAATAATAATAATAATAATAATAATAATTATTATTATTATTATTATTATTATTATTATTATCATTATTACTATATTATTATTATTATTATTATTATTATTATTATTATTATTATTATTATTATTAGAGATTTTGGAGCTGAATGACATTCTCCACAGAGAACTGAAAGTCATGGTCAGCGAAGTGTATAAATAAAGGGTGAAGACAGTGTTGAAATCCAACCTAAATGCCAAAAATGTGATTACCACAATGAATATCTTGTCAGTTTCGGTGGTCCGATATAGTACGTCCATCCCCAAATGGAAAAAGGAGGAAATATCAACATTGGATAGGACGAGAAAGTTGATGACGCTGCACGGGGCGCTACACTCTAAAGCAAACGTAAACAGACTGTATATGAAATGAAAGAATGGTGGCAGAGAACTAATTGATAAGGATAAAGCTTGTTAGTTATTTGATAAACGGCGAGGAAGTCTTGCTGCAATATACCGCAAAAGATATTGGTGTAAATGCAGGTGAAATTTTGGGCAAGGAATTTTTTAACCAAAGAGCATAGGAGAAGTGAAAATAAGACCGTCTTGAAATGAGAATGCTTGGACAGTTTCAAAGGAATACACAGGACGTTAAGCGTCGTGGGCATGGCTTGAGTGAGGTGATTTGAAGCGTACTACTAAAAACTTAATCATTGCTGCACATGACCAGGCTCTTGCTACCAATTCAGTGAAGGATACCATCTATAAAACGACTTTGTGGAAAGAGTGTTAAAATGTGAACCACTTGGCAAGTTAAAATGAGAGCCCTGTGCAAAAAGAATACAAGCCCAGCAACAATGTTATGACGCAAATACTGCTGCGAGCATGTACCAAGAAAGTTATGCGGGAGGATGAAATAGTAACGATTCTCTAGGAGTATGATTTTCAGACGGATCGTGTAATCAGGCACCGTCGGCAGTATAGTGTCATATTGAATAAGAGAAACAAATACCTTCATATCATTGATGTAGCCATAACAAATTACATGAATGTTGTGAAAAATCACCAAGTACTCTGAATTGAAATTGGAAATGGGAACACTGTATGGAATGCGATAGGGTAATGTAAAAGTGATACCAGTGTTAATCGGAGCGTTGGGCTCAAGCCCATTGAAGCTTCAAATCTTCTTAAGGTAACTGGAACTCCCACAAAATATTGATGTATTTCAAAAAGCAGCCTTATTGGGTACATCACACATCTTATTGAAATTGTTATCTGCCTGAGGTCCTGGATGTGACTTGATAGATGACTAAATTCTCGGGTGTATTTTTACCTACGTCGTGTTATGGAGGAATGATAATCATAAAAACTACAAATTTATGAATAGAAATTATAATAGGAAACCATTCAATTTTAATAAAAGTAATACTGACAAAAATATTTATAGAAATAAGAAAAATAGCTCAATAAATGATATATATTATAAGACTCCATTTTCCTATTCAATAGCTTCTAATATCCCTCGAAAATTCTTTGTAGCACTAGATAGGTATTACCCACCTTCATGTAAGAAAGAAAAATTATTTAATTGACAGTGTGTTAAGTTTTCGTATTCACTACTAAAATTTAAACTGAGATTATTGCAGTATAAAATAAACAGTAATTTAGAGAATACACAAATTCTAAATATATAAATAATTATAGAACTGATAATATGTATAGTGAAATTAACGTTATTGATAATAATTCGGAACACGGTTTAGTTTCTATAATTGATCAAAATGCTAATGATATAGTTAGTATTTTATCTCGTGTTTATATTAATTTTAATAACAATAATAATTATAATCTAACCTTAAAACCTCATTTTACATACAGGTGCTAACAGAAATTCTTATATGCAGCCAACATACGAGTGAACAAATCCAAGTGCAATTGTGTATACAAAACTCGATACCGTTTAGGAAATTAATGTTTAAAGAATATAATATATCATTGCAAAGTAATAACTATGCATCGTAAGTATTGGCATATCGGTTCTTCTGCTCCTGGTTTGAAATCTATATTCTAGAAGTAAATGTAATTCTACTAAACTTAGTAATTCCATTTGGAATTTGAAGGGTAAGAAAATTAAATATATTTTAAAGCTATCCATTATTAATTATGCACCATCGTATAATTTAGGTAATTTTACTTGTACTCTTTGCCTCGAAGGATTATATTTTATAATTACTTCTAAATTAATTTTATTGAAGTTTAATGGGCACTTAACTTTAAGATGACGCAACAAATTTAGAAAGACATTCAAATATTTCAATTATTATGTATTATAATCATTTAAGTAATTAGTATATAATAAGTCTGATTACTATTAAAGCGCTTAATATAATCAATAAGTAATTAGTTCTTGCGATGTAAAGTATCTAAGCTTCGATTAAGCATAACGTAAAATACTTACGTATACATTTTTTATTCATTTAATTATCCTCCGAGATCATCAAGAATTGTAAATATTATTAATTATAGTAATTGTTCAATTATTATATGATAACCTAGATTCCTATACAAGGTTATCATATAAATATAAATAGGTATTTATATTTTCCGTTAATTTTATTCTTTACTCATCTTCCGTAATGATCAAGAATATTATATATTATTAATTATATTAATTTTTGAATTATTATATAATGTTAATACTTATATAAGAATATATTATAGTGAATAATGGTGGTCTTTTCTCTAATTTTTATTCTCCAATTACCCAGTGAAATCCTCGGCGGCTGTATATATTGTTGAATATAATAACTCTTCAGTTATTATAAAATAAGGTTAGCTCCTCTAGAAGGGTTTTTATATATTAAATAAATAGGTAATTAATTATTATGAGATAAAATATATGTTTCCATTAAGCCGTGCGGAGAATTCTTATCTGTAGCTTTTATTATTCAGTTATCTATTAAGCATATCATAGAATCATCAAGTAAAATGTAGAAATACTATCTATTAAGCATAACAAAGTTAAATTTCATTTGGTGTTTCTTTTTGTTAGCGTTTTTTCGCAAGTCAATTCCTTTTCTGATGTTCAGTTACAATTTGACCATTTTGGATTACTTTGATAATGTTGTGTTGACATAAATTTTGGTACATATTATTATTAATTTCAATAATATTATGTATACGTATATATATATATATACGTGTGTGTGTGTGTGTGTTTATGTGTGTGTATGCATACACATACAAGCTTATATATATATATACACACACACATATATATATATATAAATATATATACATACATATATATACATATATATATACATATACATATATATATATACGTATTTTTTAACTACTTTCAGCACGAACGCTATGGCTATGCTGGGACTACGTCATTATATTGACTTATAGTAACGATATTTAGAGAGACATTTACCTGATACTTTCTTGATATATAGAAACGAATTTGTGGAATTTTTTCCTACATCAAAACATAAAAGAACCTGTGAAAGATTAGCAACGTTGAGTTACAGAATTGATGTAACTCTATTGAGAAAAATGGAAACTGATATTAAATAGGAAACAAATTCCAAACTGCTAAGCCTGACGCGAACTATACATAGCAACATACATTATTGATATTCTTATATGAGTATTTTATAATTTCTTGCTTTACTGAAATACTTTTTGTAGAACCAATGTCTGTTACAAATAATGAAGTTTCGTCAACAAAACTAAATATATAATGCCGGTTATCCAGATATCACTGTTATACATGGATATTTGATATCGATTTACACATCAAATTTTGTCGTCTAATGTTTTTCACATTTTGCATACCAATATCTCAGCGTAAACGAAATTCTTCACAAATATATGACGAAAATATTGACGGTTTTCATAATTGTACCTCGTGGTTGTCTTATATATGTTCTTATATACTCTGTTTATATATAGTTTGTTCATTTTCTACCACTTCACTCAGTCAAACATATTTGTGGCATATGAAAATCGTTCCTGATCCAATTATAAATGATTATTTCCCTTCTACGTTCCTTCATTTCACAATGTAAGTTTTACGCGATGATCTAGGAAGAATATTTGGACAACTGCTATTTTGGTATGCATGTTTGAAATACTGTTGCATGATTTATGCCAGAAACAAGTAAGAAAGTCGAGTTTAATGCAGTGAAACAATTAAACCTTCAGTTCCACATGAAACGCAATGATTTATAACATTAAGGACAAAATATGTAAAGTTTTGATTAATCTTTCCGCTTATATCACAAATAACCTTGATTTATAAAGTTTCAGTTTGTTACATTTGACATTGAAAAAAAATTGCCATCGCAGCATATTTCATCCTTATCTAATGCATGAACGAGTTTGTTATGTTCCGATGTCTCTTGATGTTGAATAATTTTTTCTTATGTAAAATTACAAATATATAAGTTAATGGAAAGGTTTAGTCTTAAAATACGTTTTAGAATATTTATCGTCGTGGAGCCTCCTTGATATAGTAGAAAATCGTTCCTGTAAATTACAGTTCAACTAAAACTATTTCGTGTCACAGATTGTATGATCCGTAACGAAACGTTTTTCTGCTGTCTATTAAGGACAAAATAGGAAAACCACCATGGTGAAGTATGCCTTGTAAGAATGTCCAAAGATCACATAATACAAATTCCAAATTACTTTCGAGTAGCGTTTAGATGAAGAGACAAATTTAGGGGAAAAATTTAATAAATTGACGTAGTTATATGAATAATAAAATTCAATACTCGTGTGATATGAATGAACAGAATTTTAAATCTATTGAAGGAACTAGCTGAAATGAAGATCACATTGTTATAGCCATATACATATAATACAATCTACCTCTTATAGATATATATTTGTGTATTTTTTGTGACCTTTATTCCAGTTCTTCGTTCAAGATGTTATCTTACAGTTGCTCAGGAGACGTATGCACTGCGTTGCACTCTTCCATGCCGTGAACTTGCTTCAGAGTTCATGGACACTGAAAGCAAACTCTAATATGAGTAATATTTTTAACACTTTATTCATAATATATGAAAACAATACCTCTATATGTACTTAGAGTACGACTTAAATTTTCTTAAATTTTATCATGAAGTACAAACATATATTTGTGCGACGAATTCCCCATAATGATGACTGAACTTACGAACTTGGTGTACAATATATCACACTGGATGCTTCATAGTGTAAATAGTTATTTCGCATAAGTTAAGTTGCAACTTGAAAGTAACTTCTATGTGTTTTGTCTCTAAATAAATGGCCGCCTGAAAAATAAATTATAATCAGGACCATAAACAAAAATTTCAGATACAGCTAACAATGTTATCGATTGTTACCAGTTGGAATAGGACTCTGTTTAATGATAATGTACGACAGATCAAAAGTAATCGGATACAATAAGATGATTGTCTCCATTAACATATTTTCTTTTAAGATGCAATGCTATCCAGCCATTTTGAAAACCTCATTATCACAGCGCAGAACATCAATAAAATCCAGTCAGACTCAATTGTTCAAACATTTTATTTTATTTTATGTTTTGGTCTTCTTTCTTTTATTATTTCAATGGCCGCAATCTTAAGATGTTTTATTATGAATTAAAGAGTGATTAACTTGTAGCCAGCGGTCGATATTATTCTTGCGTTTCATTAGAGATGACACGTTCAATCTCGGTTCACAAGCTAATGCCGTTGTTTTAAATATCCAATGTTTGTATAATCAATTCAAAAATTAACCATTCTCAACAATCTTTGAACTGGAATACTCGTTTTGTCCAACAGTTATATTATTGAGTTCGGCCCAAGTTTGTTTTTAATGAAGTATTTCGTTTGAGATGAGCATATATTTCAATGAAATTAAATTCAGAGGAATTACATCTATTAAAATGAAAGGTATTTTAACATCAATGATTTTCTGTAATGTTATAGGTCACACATCATGGAAGCCTAATGTAATACATTCTGTGTTGTTATTCAGAAATGTTAATGCTTAAAGACCTCTTCGTCTCGTATTACAGTAGAAAATGTTTTCTGGTCCTGCGGTCACGGAATAAAGCTGATATTAAATTTGAGAAAGTTTTAAAATAGAATAGAACAAAGAAACTTTAGTTGCCTGAATATATGAGGAAATAGTGAAAATCAAAGACATATGTTGAGAAGAGTTCCTTGCAATGTTTGGCGGAGGAAATTCAATAAGGATAAGGATCGGTGAATTGTGTTACATAAAGATCCATGTTATCACAAAAGAAGTGAAAGAAACGTAAAATACAGAGTATATCAGCAAGTGAGTGTAAATTATTTATCACTTTGTTCTTTGTAATCATTGCCTATTGGCCTGTATTTGGAAGGAGTTTTGGATGTGTGTGGTTGTGGTTGTCAGGCAACAGTGCTATGTGACTTATTTTGTAACTTCTTTCTATTCTTATTGCCTGTTGACTGAATGCGTATTAGATTCGGAAAACATCCAGCGCTGTTTAAAATTTTTGGAAATGTGATGTATGAAATGTGTCTATTTGTGTATATAGAGTTAGAATTCCTTGCATGTGTGAGAGATTTAGTTGTCAGATTATGATGCAAAAGGAAAGTGTACATCAGTGGCCTCCATGAGGGATGAGTACTGATGAACTTCAAATAATTGATTGGAAAGTTGATGTGTAATCGGCAGACACTCATGCTGTTGCGAAGTCTGACAGCACTTCTTTCGATTGAATTATCCACAGAGACGCTTTCAACATAGACTATTTGAACAGAGAGCTCCCAGAGCTAACCAATGCTATAAAATCAATACTTGTTACAACAGGGACGGACGATTGAAAATTTGGTTTAAAATGAACGGTTCGCTCACAAGGATATGTGAAACTGCAGCCTGTTTTCATATGTCCCACATATATCGACCCCGATACATGGGAGCTTGCCAAAGTAAATACTCCTAATAATAGTGCGGTTGAAGAACTGACGTCTTTACTACGTCGACATTTTTTATATATCAAAAATATGTCATGCCTTTCAAAAATTTTCGACAGTTTCAAATATTTTCAGAACAGTATTTCTTTAAAGAATGAGAATGACAAAACCTAAATGACTAAGTATATTACTGTGAAAGAGTTAGAAAATGGAAAGAAACAGTGTGAGTAAAAGGTAAGAGAATATATGGGAATATAAAAAGTAATGTGAAATAAAAGAAAACTGATTTGAAAAGAACTGAATTTGTGACGGATTATACAACGGAGTAAGGCTGTGATTGAGTTTGCGAACATACTTAAAACTTTGTTAAATATCCAATAAAGCTTTAAACATCATCGGGGAAATTCCGGTAAGTTCGAATGGCAAATAAAGACGGATTGAGATAATACTGATATAATGAAGATGTGATTGTATAAATGAATAGAATTTCAGAACGGGCCAAGAACTGACAGTCTAATCGATTGAAGTTACATGTTTGTATTCACTGATTAAGGAAAGACATGACATATTTCTGAAATATAAGAATATGTGGTGGCCACAGCTAGAATGTCATTCTTCATTGGTTTATTTAAGTACTCTCAGAAGGCACGTCAAAGCCATGAACTCAAACCAGAACAACACTAAAATCTTTTACGTTATCAATGTAGGGGATAACTTCAGTTTAAAGAACAAATTCAATATCAAAAATGAATTTCAAATTTACGGATCAATATTATATGATGATTTATACATTTATTGTTAACTCATTTAGGTAGACATAGACTGAAAGTTCTTTTCCCAAGATGCTTCAACTTTATCTCCAAAGTTCTGAGTGAAGTCTTTGATTGTAGAAGAATAACCGTGCTCAAGGATCTGTATCTTAGACTCCGCAACGTCCACTGAGATGTGTGTGTTATCCTTTTCTACTCTAGGAACAGGGCCCGAGAATTTTACGGAGGGACTAGTCGATTAGATCGCCCCCAGTACGCAACTTGTACTTACATTATCGACCCCGAAAGGATGAAATGCAAAGTCGACCTCAACGGAATTTGAACTCAGAATGTACTGGTAAACGAACTACCACTATGCATTTCGCCCGACTTGCTAACGTTTCTGCCATATTTGAAAATGTGCACTTGTTCTCCATAAACGAAATCCAAAATCGAAAAGTATCTAAAGTCCCAAGTCTACCAGGACATGTGAACAAATTATATATATATATATACATATATAATTGGCATCATTATTGCTAATTTTCGTGCTTGTGATATTTTGATATTAATATGGGAATCCATGAAAATCTTACAGGATATTGGAAATCATATCTCAAATAATGTTATTTTTTGCAATATATCCAGAAGTTGTTTGAGGCAAAATAATTGATTTGCTCGATTATAAGTTATTTTAGTTATCTTCATTGAGTAGAAGTGTCAGCTATTTTATAGATGGAAATGGTCTTAACGAAGTGTGTTAGTTTTGTTCTCTTTGCACGCATTCGACGCCTTTTACCAGTATAAGACATTCAGATTTTATTTAGATCACTTAGCGTTATTACACACTTAGTTTAATAAAATATTATCTATTTAATAATAATCAGCAACAGAGACATATCACTTATGTATAGATCATCAATTGAACATACTCGGATAGACGTAAAGGGCAAATTGTATCGATGGAATTTCAACCTAGAAAAATAAAAGAGGGTACCCAAAAGTAAAGGGAGATGCTTTCTGTGGGACAAGCCCGTTGTAGTTCAGGCTTTCGCTGCTAGAAGCCACATGATGCGATCCTCAGGCATGCGTCTGCCGACCAGGTTCGTCCACAGACTTTGGACTGCCACGTGGTGCGTCTTTGTTTTGCAGTGCTACTCCACTCTTCGTCGACTTTTGCGAGGGCTGATACGAAAGGGACAGCGTGCTTCCGTGAAATTCTCTTTTCTGCTTGAGAAAACGGCGGCCGAAAGAACTGCCATGCTTCAAACAACTTAGAAGGATGCTGCCATGAACAAAACACAGGTTTACTAGTTGTTTCTACGATTTAGGAATGGTCACGTTGCTTGAAGCAAACCTCTCTCAGGGCGACCACCTGAACGAAGGAGAACATCACGCAAGGCCGCATAATTGACGTATCGTTGATATGACTAGTGTGTACTGGAGTTCCAGCTAACGAATGTTCAGCGAGGAATTGCGAATGAAAAGAGTTGCAGCAAAATTTATGCATCGTTCGCTCACGGAAGATCAAAAGCAGTCACGACTGAATGCGCATCGTGTAGTGAAAGAAGACTTGGCAGTTAATACGAACCCTATTCAAAGGTCATCACTGGTGACGAAAGCTAGTGCTACAGATACAACCCGGAAACAAGCAGCAATCAAGTCAATGGAAGCGTTCAATGTCAACACGCCCGCCCCCATAATTCCATCAAGTGAAGTACAATGTCAAGACAATGCTGATTTATTTCATCGATGCGAAGAGAATTGTCAACACAGTCTTCGTTCCATCTGGTCAAACTTTTAAACAGACATTTTACATTGCAGTTCTGAAATGTTTGCGAGACACGGCGAGACGAAAACGCCGTGGTGCTTTCATCACAACAATGCACATTCGCACACCACCTTGAGTGTGAGAAAGTTTTTCCTCAAAAATTGCATTATCCTGTTTAACCACCCTCCCTATTCACCCGATCTTGCTCCTCGCAACATTTTTTGTTTCCCCGAATGAATAAAAAACGTTCTCAAAGGAAATTGCATTGCAAATGTCGAAGAGGTGAAGAAAAAAAGGAACGGATGAAGTTAAAAGACATCATTTCACAACGGTGGAAAATGCGTCTTCATCGATGCATTGGTTCAAGTGGACAAACTTTTGAAGGCGATAAATGTGTAAACATGTAAGTCCAAGTGATACAACTCCAGTCTATAATACGCGATTAATTTTAACGTTAAGAAATATCGGGAGATATTTCCTGTTTAATCATCCTGTTTAAATTCACTCAAAGTGAGGCGACTTTGTATTTCACAGCTTTAAATATACCTAATGTTAAGCTTGGTGAATTCACCCTCAGTTAAGTACTTGAGGAACGATACATCCCGTGTTATCATTCCTAGCGTCGATGATCCTCTATAACAATCGATTTTCTAATGTATGTATTCTGTGTCATGCTACAAAGTTTAAGAATTTAGAAATATCCCTCACACTAAATTTAAAATTATTTCTAGTTCCATACATAGCAGTTTTGGTAATTATCTTTCAGGTAACTACGATGTCTATAGATTATATCATTCTCCAATAAAGCTCTCGTTGCTGGGCTAATGGGAATTATGAACAAACTTTTCTCGTCATACCATATAAATAAAATGTTGTACGAGTGAATTCACGGAACCATTTAACACAGCTAGTTTAATTAATTTGAAACGTTTTACTATCATATATAATCCAGATGTCAATACTTTTCTCTGCACATATTTTCAGAAATTTGCTTATTGTTTTATACATGATAAGTGTTTTATACATGATAAGTGACTATCTTGTCACGGAAATGTGATACGAACTCATGAATTAGAAAGATAATTTAAACGAAATAAACACAAAGACTACATCAAATATAGTCCGCAAATTTTGAGCTGCATAATGCCTATTGATTAAAGAAATATTTTATAGTAAACTACTAAATGCATTGAAGATGCCCAGGTTTATAAATTTGCTCCCAGGGAATTCTGTTCCTCTGAGTAATATTTCTTATCAGATGAAGACATAATTTACATAATCTATATATACATACATGCATACACACACACACACATACACACACATATACATACATATGTGTATATGAATGTGTGTGTGTGGATGTGTGTGTGTGTGTGGTGCAGAAGTGGCTGTGTGGTAAGTAGCTTGCTTAACAACATGGTTCCAGATTCAGTCCCACTGTGTGACAACTTGGGCAAGTATATTCTATTATAGCTTCAAGCCGACCAAAGCCTCGTGAGTGGATTTAGTAGACAGAAACTGAAAGAGGCCCGCCGTATGTGTGTTTGTGTGTCTGTGTTTGTCCCCCACCATTGTTTGACAACCAATTTTGGTGTCTTTACGTCCCCGTACGTTAGCGGTTCGGCATAAGAACCGATTGGATAAGTACTGGGCTTACAAAGAATAAATGTCGAGCCCGTTTTATTAGATAGATAGATAGAGAGAGAGAGGTATGGAGACCGAGAGAAAGAAAGGAAAATGGATGGATATAGAGATATCCGACCTTATATAACCATGTGACGCATTTATTTCGTCAATACAAGTAACATTTTATCGATTGCTGAAGCCCCAATAAATGTAACTTTTATATACATTATCTAGAGCGATAAAAGCGATGATCTCTTAGTGTCTGAAAAATGTACGCTCGAGTCATTCGATGCTATGTCTATATGATAAGAAAACTTATTTATTCAAATTCATCATGACGCAAACGAAGTGAATTAATTTCATATATTCTGTCGAAAATAATTAATTGACTTATCTTACGATAGTATTTATTATGACGTTGGTTTCCATACTGTAGTTAAAGTCATTCAATTTATGCAAGATTTTCTGAAATCATACACTATGCAGATAAATTTTACAGGAATATCATATAATTCCTTATGTTACTTAATGAATCATTTTTCTTCTTCTTTTCTGCTTTTTTTTATCACCAGCAAAATGAATCTTGAAGCGAAATAATTAACAATTATAAGAACAAACAGACGGTATTAATTTCATATGAGATCTATATGATATTAATAAATAAATAAAATGCCGAATATTTTTCATTAGAGATATCAGTGCCAATGACACCTGACAGAGCTTCAGTAATTACATTGCATTAACAAAATTACTCTTACATACACGCAGTCTGTCACGCATTAAGCCCAAATAAAATGTGCATAGGGATGATTTCTAATGACATGCGAAGACTAAAACTTAATCAACTCCCCTAGAATACGATCCACCGAGAGGTGCATACGGATATTACGTCTCCTATTTCTGTCAGCCAGCTTGAATTTGAAGTGTATGGCATACTTATTGCTTTATTTTATGTAAGTTACCGTTACAATTATAAGCAGGACAGTCTCGCAGCATGTTTCGAGAGATTGTGAATTGCTAGGTTTCGCAAACTGTATTCTGACCAATCAGTGTGTAGTATCACTCAATTACTTAAGTTGATTGGTTGGTTGAGCTGATTGGTTTAGGTGTCACGTTTTGTTGGACACGTCAAGAGTCCTGTATCTTAACCCTGGCCGAGGTAGCAATTGTTGGGCTATTTTTAGAAATGTTGTAAATAGCCTTTGTCAGAGATGTTTATATTTTTATATTTCAATTGACATCATCATTATTGTCAGCACCTTAATTATTGTTGCTAGTGGTGATGGTGGTGGCAATAGAACTTTTAACCCTAAATAAGATAATTTTCCTGCTATCTAAGTATTATTATTATTGCTTATTTAGCTTGGGTTCGAATTTATCAATAAAATCCTTGTTTTTGATTTTCCTCTCGATTTCTCTTGGGCTGTGTAACTTGTAGAATGGAAATATTATATATATTTTCCGACCACATGTTGCTAGGTGGTTACTCAAAGGTATCTGACGGACCTCTGGGTCTCTAATCTGTTGTCGGTGTAAACGTGAGCGTTATGATAGTACATTCCCCGTCTGACCTACATATATTTCTTCACAATTTGGGTATTTGATGCAGTAAATTAAATTTCTGCTTTTGCAGTTCATATTCGCGTTTGTGAATATTTTCCCGGTTTTTGTGTTTATATATTGGCCGGTATGTATGAATTGGCATGTGCCACTTCGGCTATCATTGCATTTAGATACAGTGAATGTTTGGTCTTTGTTGCTAATGTCAAATTTTGCCTTTGTTAGTAATTACTCCAAGCTTTTAGGCTGTCTTTTACTAAGAACCATAGCTCGATCCGTGATTATGTCTTTTAATTCATTACTTTGGGCAATGATTGGTAGGTTTGCTTTGGCAATGTTGAAGATATTCTGGTGACATGGGTTGTGTGTCACTATGAATGGTATGACTTGTTCTTGTTTTCCTCTTCCTTGGGTTGTCCTAGGTTGTTGTATGGGTATTTTTATAGCCCGCTGTATGCCATTTTCTATAAGTAGAGATGGGTATTTTTGTTTGAGCAAAAATTCTCTTAGTTCTGTTAGGCGTTTGTTCCTGATATTTGCATCTTGTATAATGGTACAAATTCTTCTGGCTAGGCAGTATGGGATGTTGCGTTTTGTATGTGGTGGATGGCACGACTTAAAATTTAGGTATTGATGTGTGTCTGTGTGTTTATAGTATATATCTGTGGTGATGGTGGTGTCTTTTTTAATTACCATTATATCTAGGAATGGTAATTTGGTACTACTCATCTCCTTTGTAAATTGGAGAGCTGGGTGTAGGTTGTTCAGGAGGATATTGATCCCCGTAACTTAGCGGTTTGGCAAAAACAACAATAGAATAAGTACAAGGCTTAACAAAGAACAAGTCCTGTAGTCGATTTCCTCGACTAAGGACGGTGCTCTTGCATTGCTGCAGTGAAATGAGTGAAACAATTAAAAGAGTAAAAGAGTAAAAAGAGTAATACACATATATATATATATATATACATAAATACATACCATCCAGCGCACCTACCTAACTACCTACCTATATCCATACATACATGCATACATACACACATACACACATACATACACACATACACACACATACATACATACATACATACATACATACATGCATACATACATACATACACACACATACATACATACATACACACATACATACATACACACATACATACATACATACACGCATACATACATACATACATACATACATACATACATACATACATTCACACATACATATATACATACCTACATACATACATACATACACACATACATACATACATACACACATACATACATACACACATACATACACACACACATACACACATACATACATGCATACATACATACATACACACATACATACATACACACCTACATACATAAATACATACATACATGCATACGTACATACATACATACATACATATATACATACCTACATACATACATACACACATACATACATACACACATACATACATACACACATACATACATACATACACACATACATACATAAATACATACATACATGCATACGTACATACATACATACATACATACGTACATACATACATACATACACACACATACATACATATATACATTCACACATACATACATGCACACATACATACATACATGCATACATACATACATACATACATACATGCATACATACATACGTACATACTCATATTTCAAACCGAAAAACAAACGCCAAATAAAGCATAACATTTCAAAATACTCGTTTATGAATTGCATCTCACTTATACGGATTAATTGATAACTCTTTCAGGCTTCATCGAATTTCCATTTAACACTTAACGATAGATTTTCTTTACACATCAGAAAATATCTCGGCATGAATCAATTATTTTCTTTATAATGCTCCACTGCTCTCTCTTACATCTCCTTTAAGGCGAGCTGTTTGAAATTATTTCAGCACTCTTTTACACTACTGTATATCAAATGAAACTGATGATGATGATGATGGTACTTTTAATATTATTATTATTATTATTATTATTATTATTATTATTATTATTATTATTATTATTTTTATTATTATTATTATTATTATTATTATTATTATTATTATATTATTATTGCCGCTGCTGTTTTAGTTGTTATAGTATTTGTTTTTGTTCTTATTATAGCCATTAATAAGGTACTGTGTATGCGATATTAGAATATTATTTCGAAAAAATCAAATGGAAAACAAAGAAGAAAAGGAAGAGATGTATCAAAAACCAACAGATGACAGAAATATAAAATAAAACACAGAATTTTGCAAAAAAAATAAAATAATAAATAAATAAATGTATAAGACTTATATGAGAAAAATCAGAAGAAGAGTAATTTTCCGTTTCCGAACAATGGTAATTTAATGCTAACTTGCACGAAAATCTTAGAAATTTAACAAAAATATTGCAATGAAAATCTAAAGAATGGTAAAATAAAAAAATGTATACATAATACAAGAGATGGACAAAGAAACATGCTATAAATATTGTCTTCTACTCAATGAAGCGAAGAATAGAAGAAAAATAATGTCGAAAAATACCTTTAAAAAAATGATTTCAATAGAGCTGTTCTGACCTATAAACTCGTTGCCAGTTATAAGGAACAATTTGACGTTTGGGTGAGATGTGAGGTGAATGAATTCAATCGTATGTTAATGGCGTTTAGTCTTCGAGAATAAATTTCTCATAGTTTTCTTTGTACGTAAACAAACACACATGTATACAACTCGCAATTACTCATACACATATATTGTGCATATATATATATGTGTGTGTCTGTGTGTGTGCATCGATATATATGCATCAAACTAAACTTGCCTACATATATATATTCATAAGTATACACAAATATATGTGTATACTTACATATAGAAGCATACACAGATTATTGAAACAATTATGTTATGTTGAAATGCACTTGCCAATGATGAATAATGTACTGTATCTGCCGGTCTCAGTGTATGTACACGGTCATTTTATGTGTACTTTTACAGTATTTTGCATATATTATTAGACACCTCGTATGTAACTTCTACTTACATAAAATATATGAATATTGATATACGAACACATACATAAACATCTGTGTGGGTGTATATATATACATATGTGTGTATGTATATACGTATATATGTATATATATACATATATACGTATATACATACACACACATATATATATATATATATATACATATATACGTATATATGTATATATATACATAGATAAATAGATGAATATGCACATATATATGCATATGTATAAATATGCATAAATATATTTATATATATATATATATATATATATATATATATATAACAATAAGGGTTATTTGCAACAAGTTGCTTAACCACATACCGACAATTTTAGAAATAGCAGCCAAAGGACTACTATTTCCTTTTACTACAAAAATATGTTTCCACAGACTAGTAGACCTTTGGCTGCTATTTCTAAAATTATATAAGTTTTTCCTGAATATGGTCCTTTTCCATACCGAAACACTACTAGGTGAAATTTGCTGATTTTATTAAATTAATTATATTTCACCCTATTTCTATAATGATTATATATATATATATATATATATATATATATATATATATATATATATATATATATATATATATATGTATGCACGGCATTACACTAGTAATATTAAATGAGGTTTTAATTTGAGTTCGTCGCCACTGGTTTCCAATTGCTACTTATTTCACCGACTTTAAAAACTGAAATCAAGTCGGTCTCGAACTGATTTAAACAAAGAATGTAAACAGCAGAAGGAATAGCGCAAAAGAAATTCTTCTACACATGAAGAAGTTTGCCACCACAACACATATACATACCTACATGCACAGACACATACACACACACACAAACATACACACACAAGCGCATATAATTCAAGGCGTGTTGCTTAGTGGTTAGAGAATTCGGCTTACGATCGTAGGGACGAGAGTACAATCCCCAGCCACGCGTTGTGTCCTTGAGCAATTCATTTAATTTCACTTTGCTCCAATCGACTCAGCTGCCGAAAATGAGTATTGCCTGCAGTTCTGTTGCATCGCCAATTTTTATCACGATACTTTTTTTTAACACTATAACTGTGTAGTAACAATAAAATATATAACGAATCAGGGTAACAACAACGTAACAATCCAACAAACTTCCAACGAACTATACATGAACCAACAAACGATATTCTGACAAACAACCAAAACGACACCTTACGACTTCCTGCAATTAATGCTTACTCTCTCCTATCTCACTCAGACCACTACTATTTATAATCACTCGATCAGTCTATTTTTTTGCAGGCGGTGTCGTGTCTCTCGGCTCAACATATCCCTCTTTGAGATTTCGACTTCTCTAGGGAACGAAACCTATTCTATCGTATTATTATTATTATTACTTTATCTTTATGCCTTCCAACATCTGTCCCTTTTTGAGATTTGGATTCCCTGGTTAACAACATTACCGCTTAAGAATTATTTCTAAATGTTCAGTCTGTTTACGTTTTGCATTACTACTGTTTCTAGGCTCAATCTCTTTTGGCGTTGGCACATCGAACATGTAAAACACCTTCATTTCAATTTCCTTCCTTTCTTCCTTGTGTCTAATTTGTAATTGATTTAGGTGCCGTTTATGCAACCATCGTTGACCTATTATTATATATACATCACGTTTCCACTTCTTTTAGTCACTATACCGTTCTTCCGGAGGCGCAATGGCCCAGTGGTTAGGGCAGCGGACTCGCGGTCGTAGGATCGTGGTTTCGATTCCCAGACCTGGCGTTGTGAGTGTTCTTTGAGCGAAAACACCTAAAGCTCCACGAGGCCCCGGCAGGGATGGTGGTGATCCCTGCTGTACTCTTTCACCACAACTTTCTTTCACTCTTGCTTCCTGTTTCTGTTGTACCTGTATTACAAGGGGCCGGCCTTGTCACTCTCTGTGCCACGCTGAATATCCCCGAGAACTACGTTAAGGGTACACGTGTCTGCGGAGTGCTCAGCCACTTACACGTTAATTTCACGAGCAGGCTGTTCCGTTGATCGGATCAACCGGAACCCTCATCGTCGTAACCGACGGAGTGCTTCCATATACCGTTCTTCCAACCTTCTTTGTCGTTCTTGTATATTTTGCAATGGATTCTGTTTCCGACATTAAAATATTTTGTTGAATTGCTTGTATTTTCTGTACACATTTTTTTCTTGGTCGAAGATAGATTTTATCTTCCGAGTGAACACTACCTCTGTAGGCAACTTGCCTGAACTGGTATTTGTATTGGGCGTTATTCTGTACTATCTTAAGAATTGAGTTAGCGCTTCGTCATTTCCTAACTAGTTCTTTTCATTTTTAGTGTTCACTTAAACGTGTCAACGAATTGTTCTCCTTGCCCATTTGATCTAGGGCGGTAGGGCAGAATCAAAATGTACTTGATTGCATGCATTTTGCAGAAATTTGTGAACTTGTATCGAGCCACACACGCATACACACACAAATGCCGACTAAAAAATCAGGAAAGCCCCCGTGCAACTACACTAGACACAGTGACACTTCTGCGCGCACAGAATACATTCATACATACATATATACATACATACATACATACATACATACATACATACATACATACATACATACATACATACATACATACATACATACATACATACATATATACATACATATATATCAGGCTGTGTAAAAAGTAAGCAACGTTTGAACGTGAAATTCATCACCATATATTTCAACAATGCGGTAAGTTTATTCATCAAAGTAAGCACCATTACAATGAAGGCACATTTTTGTCAACGAGTTACAGGTTTGTTTATTCCGGTAACATACAAAGCTGGAGTTCTGAAGCTGATGAACTCTTTGAACGCACTGTAAGAATCGATATTATGTTTGATGGTTTCTTGCATAATCGGTAGGAGATAGGTTTAGGAAATATGCTGGGTAGGGAAGAAATTCGTTGCCAAGTTCTCTCAACTTCTGGTGCGTCATTACAAAATGTGTGACCGAACGTTGTCGTGAAGAATGATTGGCCCTCCTCAGTTCACCAGTCTTGGACGCGTGAGTAAAGTTCTTCGTTGACTTTGACAATTTCATGGCAATATGTTTCTGCAGCAACTGTGGATGAGTCCAGCATTACAGCACCAAACAATCACCATTTTAAGAGCTCGAATTTAGGGAAGGTTTTTTTTTATATCATTTTGGTCCAAACACCAGGGAGAACGTTTTTGTTATTATACAGAAACCAATTTTCATCTCAGATTTCAGTATGGTCGAAGAGTGGCTCGGTCTCCTTGCGGATAACAAGAGGCGAGCAAATTTCATATCTGCGCATTTTGTGATTTTGATTCAAATCGTGTGATACCAATTTATCGAGCGTTTTTGATTTTCCGATCGCATGCAAATAGTTACAGCATTTTCTGGCTAACTATTTTGCCAGTTCGCGAATGGTTTTACATGGGTCTTTCTCAATAACGGTTTTTAACTGACCATCATCGATGACAGATTGGCGTGCACTACGCTCAAAATCTTGAAGGCCCAGGTCTCCACTGCAAAATCGTTTAAACCATTTTCGAGCCGAGCACTCTCTAATCAATTCCTCACCAAAAGTTTCGTTCACATCGCGAGCTGTTTCGGCTGTTTACGCCCTTTTGTAATATCGCACTTTAACAATTTCATTTCAGACGACTGTAGCAACGGTGAAAATGATATCAATTTTAATTTATCGATGCATGTAGGCAAGTCTAAGTCTGAATTATCAGACGATTGCAAAAAAGTGTTTTAAAAATATTCATAACTCTGTAAAATTACGGTACAAATACTTCATCGTGAAAAACGTTGCTTAATTTGTACTCAACCTGATACACACACACACACACACACACACATACACACACACACACAAACACACACACACACATATATATATATATATATATATATATATATATATATACATGTCTGTATGCATGTATGTATGTATTATATATGCATGGATGCACTATTGAGTTGCAGACGCTATCATTCAGCATTTTGCGATATATATTTTCCGTCCTTTGTTGCCATATATATAGGACTAATATATCATTTGTATTCTGTATAATGAGACTCCTTATATGAGAGTTTTCACATTTCCGCTGACAGTGTATTAGTTGTAAAAGCTTATTTTTCACGGAATAATATTTTGAAAGTAGTCTCCGACAGCAGGAAATAAGCTTTTGTTATGAGGGATAGAATCCTTTAGAAAGTCAAGAAATAGATATTCGGCATTATTTCATAGATAACATCCTTGATATAGAGGAAGCAGAGAATGTTTCACCGCTAATGGACTTTATTGTTATTACCACAAGTCACAATATATTTCGATATTAGTTGTTCGTATTACACACCACATATAATTCATATAAAACTTGATGTATTTTAATGAAGCATACATTAGCTCTATAATATCTACATACGAGGGTGTGCTGAAAATCCTTGGCTTTGGATAAATGAAAATACAGAAGGGTCACTTATTTATGATTTTATTCAACATATTCCTCTCTCACATTGACACACTTATTGCAGCGAACCTTCAGATTTGCGAACGCCTGTAAACAATTCCGAATGTTGGGCCTCCCACCAAGACTTTCACGAGACCCTTCAAGCGAGGATCTTCACAGCACTCCCTGGTACACGGACTGATATCTATGTCAGTACGCGGTATCTTTCTTGCATGAATCCAAAATTGCTGGCTCGCATTGCAGCAAGTTTTCATTGGCATCAGAGCAGCTTTAAAGCTGAAACAAGTTAAGGAGTCAAAGATATATCCATAGTTCGATTACATTCTCGTTGTCGTCGTCGTCATCGTCGACATCATTGTCGTCGTCGTTGACATCACCATAATCATGTATGTATATATTGGGTTGTCTCAAAAGTTCGCGCCGATTTATAGTAGCTTACCATTCGACTTATTTTAGACCATGGTTGAGTCCATAAAATAGGGTTTGACTACACCTCCATTTAGAGCACAACTTAAGCTCTCTTTTAGTGAAAGAACTTTTATGTTCCTATAACCTGTGTTAATTCCGTAACCCTATAAAATGGAAGATAAGAAAGTTCATTTTCGGCACTTGATGCTTTGGGAACCAGACGAAAATTGCTGCAGCTCGGCTGGGATGTGTTACCTCACCCTCCACATTCACCAGATATTGCTCCTTCGGATTTCCACTTATTCAGTTCTCTGCAGAATAGTCTTAATGGTAAAAATTTCGATAGCTTGGATGATGTAAAAAGATACCTTGATGAACCATTTGCCATGAAACCATCTCAATTCTGGGAAGAGAGTATGTTCAAGTTAAAGGAAAGATGGAGACACATTTTACAACCAAATGGTTCATATTTGGTTAATTAAAAATGTAATGGCAAGTATTTATTGACCTTTTTCTTTCCTTTAAAAACCGGCACGAACTTTCCGGACAACCCAATATATTGTCTCATAATTCGTAATATTTGAAAAAGAAAATACATCCAGCTCCGCCCTAAAATATAGAGAAAAAAACAGCAGAAACCCCGACCTACCATGTTCGACTACTTTTGATTAAAAATAGACAATGGATTCTGTAATATGTAACCTCAGCAATGGGCACATCCATATAAGGAACCAGAATATCATATCTTTTCTCACATGCACTGCAAATAACTTCCTTGTGCCTGAAGTTATGGAATGGATGCCATTTCATTGGCATAACAGTGCGATGCCAGCAGATACGTGTCTTTTGCTTGAAGAATTGCCAGTTATCAGTAATCAATGGAGTACACGACTGATGACGAAGTGTTTGAACAAGTGGCCTGTCAATTAAGTCTTGGAAACTGGGGCATGCCTTTCCCCATGCAAGATTTCCTATAGACTCAAAGCAGTGGAATATTGGCATTGCATTCCCAGAAATGCTAGGAATATTACATACTACACAATATGACTCATTAGCCCATATGTGGAGATCTGTCATGTGTGTACCATGCAGTCTTACACTCCAAAATCGATTCAAGCTATCACAAGGAATTGAAATTGAGATAGAGTTCGGTGCCCATCAAACACGCTGTCGCCTATCAAACACGCGTGTCCATCAAACACGTAGTGGCCTAGTGGCAAGATGAAAGGAAATTATTATTGATAAATGTCTAATGATTGCATATATATATATATATATATATATATATATATATATATATACTGAGGACGATATCTAGATAAGAAAGTGAACGGAAATAGAGGCTTTGGTTCAAATCCATAAAGATGGAAGACATTTGAGGGATCATAATATTAGTAAACGTCCCAAAACTTTTCTCTTGCGAATCCACTACA
The DNA here is from genome assembly GCF_006345805.1 of Octopus sinensis. Lineage (NCBI taxonomy): Eukaryota > Metazoa > Mollusca > Cephalopoda > Octopoda > Octopodidae > Octopus > Octopus sinensis. Next base: position 39,470,894 of record NC_042999.1, on the reverse strand, counting down.
TTAGGCTTGACATAGGTTTGAAAGGAATAACAGAAATTGCTATAAGACATTTAACATGAATTTAATTTGATATAAATTTTTAACGAGTTCGTAGTGAGATAGTCCTGTACTACTAAATAGTATAATAAGAATAATTACTTATAAATTGCCATGGATTCTTAAGAAACAAATGATTCTCCTCTGAATCACAAACCCGTCAAATTTATTATTTATTATTCTCCAAGAATAAAATTTATAGTGCAATTCATATATTCATAATGTTAGATTATTTGTCATATCCCAACAGAAAATGTTTCTGAAACGCTATTCTATTGTCTCCCAATCTAATTATGTACGTCTAAAACAAACAAGATTTATACTGTTTGCGTGATATTTAGCAATAAATTGGAGATTAGATTTCTGCATATAATATGTCGATATAAATAACCCAAATTACATGACCCAAATTACAGTGCTTAATTCTCGAGCATAGCGATAATTTTTGTAGTCACTTGTTAAAAATAAATTCTCTACATTAAACTATATGTATAATATCCTAGAGGCGTATAATGACATTTCAGAAGAGGCAATACAAATATCAATGATAAAAACATTTCAAAGGTGCTGGAACTCTGAAAAACCAATAAGCGAAGCAAAAACTGATATTAAGAAAACACGCATGGTGATGTTAGGACAAGATATTCTATCATTTAAATACAGTTGATTTATTTCTCATCTTTAAAACACACATAGTACTGTCTAACATGTTACATCGCTTGATAATGCATTAGTACTTGGCGATAATTTATTTCATTTGACACTGTTCTAAGAAGCATAGCGGTTATGAATAGGAAATTTTGATACTATTATCAAAGATGTTGATAGCTTCTATTTAAAGAAATCTTTAAATGATATCGTGATCAAAAACAATGTATATATATATTAGTTAATATACTTACATAATGAAGTAATGCTTTAATGCTCGTCGATTCTTTGTTACGGAATGATTGCACGTAAACTGTTTATCTCCCGAGTTTTAAATTTCAGTTTTAAATTAGTTCATAAGCAGTACCATGTCCACATGTGTATGACAAATTAAGAAATATAGAGCACCGTTTACGAAGTTATTGTCCATATAAAAAATTTGAAAACAAATATATAAACATTTCATATTTCGTAGAAACTGAAGTTTCATTTCTTTTGTGTGTATATATATATATATATATATATATATATATATATCAAAAGGGTAATGATATAGATTACTACCAGTGGCCCAGCACAAAGGACGAATTTGTCATTAGACAAAATATTATTCATATAGAAATATATTATTCATGTAGAAATATAATTATGGGCTCCTCAATAAGGATGCCAAGTGCTAGTGACACAAAAAAGGGATAAATTTATCGAGAGTGAAAATCAAAAACATTTACCAATAACGATACATCCCGGACTGATATCAGTTTCTACCTCTTTCTAGCAAAACAGACAGAATATGTTTGCTAAGGCCGGTTTCATCAGCGAGAATCCGGAGTTAAATCGAGATGCGCAGCGTGTTAGACCATGTGTTGATCTAAACAACTTGCAGGTCTCAACTTTTCAAATCTCTGCGCAGACGCAAAATCTACCCGGCAGACGCAAAATCTACTATATATATATATTATATATATATATATATATATATATATATATATATAATATATATATATATATATATGTATATATATATATATATAATATATATATATATATATATATATAATATATATATATATATTTACATACATACATATATGTGTGTCCATGTGTGTCTGCCCATGCATGTGTGCTTGTGGGTGTGTGTGTAAATATATAATACATACATTTTTATGTATCTTTATACATATATATAGAAAGATGTACGTACATGTAACAATGTGTGTATATATATGTATTTATATGTATATCATTATATATATATATATACATATATGTGTGTATATATATATATGCATATATATACACACACAGACGCACACATATATACATGGATATATGTGTTTGTGCGCTCATATCTAGGTATGAAGATATATGTTTATGCATACACATCGCAACAGACGCAGAAATATGCTAGCGGTGCCCGATAAATTTTGTTAATTAAATGAGGATACGTGAATATATTTCTAAAGTACTCAGGTAGAAAGATATAAACGTATCTGATACTATGGAATAAATATATTTAATATCTACTTATATTAAAATACATTTATTCACGGTGAGTTACATACAAACATAAAGACCATGAAAACATACTGACGCAATAAAAAAGACAGATACACGTATATATGTTTTATTTGTGGTAAAAAGAATATGTGTAAGATACTGAGTAGATTTATATTCTCATAATAATTATATGTTGCGTGTGTGTACGCTTTTGTGTATATACATAAATTTAATTTAATTTGTTTTTGCCATAAAAAATGTACGCACAGACAGATGCATACGCATATTTTCACAAACACACACACCTATACACCCCCCAACACACATATATATATATATATGTATGTATGTATACATATACCTAAACACACACTATATACACACACACACATATATATATACGTATATATAGATATAGATATATAGATATATATGTATGTATATGTATTTGCGTATATTATGGTGCATGTATGTATGCATATGATTACGCATATTGTTCAAACAATATTTATTTTCCTTTCAATAAAACCAGTTACATTCTTCTTATCACTAAGGAAATGCGATTACATAGTCAGATAAACAAGAATAAAGATGGTTTCATATTTTTTCTCCAGCAAATGTCAACCTCTTCGTATACCCAATTACGTATATAAATTCAAAGTGATACACACATTCATCTATGTTCAAGTGCTTTCTTACAGATATTCAAAAATATTTATATATTTAGACAGTGGCATTTTGTACAGTAACTATGCATAAATATGTCGAGAAAAATAAAAATCGAATTTCTATATACTGTAAACAAAAACAAATCAAAACTAGTATTCATATATGGATATGTATGTATATATACACACACACACACACACACATATATATATATATATAATATATATATATATATATATATATATGTATATATATATATATATATATAATATATATATATATATATATATACATGCACGCATGCCCACATATATCATATAATGATTTATGAATAAGTACGTCGGTAAATATGCATATTTACATCTATGTGTGTGTATTCATATATCTGTGAGTTTATATGTGGGTGGAGGCGGGTTATACATTTTTCTGCACGTATATTGTCTTAACATTATTAGATTCTATTTGAAGCAATACCACACCTTATTGTATCGTCTGGTAAATCATGGCTGAGTTAAAAAAATATATCTTTACGCGTGTATACACACCTTTTGGAAATTTGGTGAAAATCAAATAATACTTAAGAAAAATTACACGAAATACATTCTCAGATATGATTAGAAACTTCAGTGCTTCTAATAAAATATTCATGATAGGTACTTTATGCTACAACTATTCACAAAATATATCCAGTAAAACTGTTTTTTCTTCGAACAAAATGACGTTCTGCCAGAATGGTAAAACGGTACATGGGCACACTTAACAATGCTTAGTTCGCAGTGGTTTTAAATGGATAGGTGGTAATATTTTATTAAACTTGGTGTGTGTTAAATTCAATAATTGACATGTTACGAGCAGGAAAATAGGCCATTATATTGAGGATAGCACTTCATTCATATTGCTTGGTGTCGATATCGTAGGTATATGAACTAAATGTATATGAAAACTAATGAAATCAATGCATTTTGTTCGAGGCTTACAATCATTTGACACCTCAACACTTTTCGTCTGTGTCTCTCTCATTTCTTCTCTCGCTCACTGCCTCTCTATGTATATGTGTGTGTATATATTTTGGAGGCGTACTTCTTTGTTCATTTGATTTTCTCATCTGAGACCGTCTGTTTAAAGTATGGCACAGCGTGGAAAATGCAAGTTAGTTATTCAAAGGCACAAGAAAACCTTATTTTTGCAGTAACTTCGACCTTGGTTTTAGTTGCAGGCGAAGTACATTAGTGATCTCATCGCAGTTAATATGACTGGAAGCAATAAATGAATAAATGAAGCTTTTGTGTGTTTTTGAATGGCTATATCTTTTACACTCAGTAATTGATACATACATAGATACATATATATGCATGCGTGTGTATGTATCTCTCTTTCTCTCCCTGTCGCTGCCTTTACTGTCCTGTTTTTGTTACAATTTTTACCCCTCCGCAAAAAATCTCAAATCTTATTTAATTTGCTTTTTGTGGGAAGGAATGTTTCAAATAAGTCGCGTCTCGCCTTGACCTTCGAAACGCGGAGTAGATGAAACAGAGGCGACTGAAGAAGGGGAATATTCCTTGTGTTGTATGTCCTGTACTCTATTTTTTCGTTGTTTAAGAAAAATGTCCATTTCCTTGGTTTTGTGCTTATGTTTTGGTTCCTCATTGTGTTCGATGTTTCTTTGGTGTCCTGTACCCATATATGCATGTAGATATACATGTAGATGTAGGTACGTGCATATGCATATGTTTTATTTATTAATTTGTTATTATATGACGGAACGCACACATCCATTTCTAAGTGAGTTTATATATATATATATATATATATATATAGAGAGAGAGAGAGAGAGAGAGAGAGTTTTTCGGAGCTATTGATAGGATTTTGCATACAAACAAACAAACATACATTTTCACAATACAATACAAACAATATATCATAATTAAAGATTTCATTATCAGTTACAAATTACCTAAAGTAATAATTATATGACCAAAGCTCCCCCCCGTGAAAACATCTTGCAGTGCACATTATGAACATACACCAAGAAATTACCTCTTGGCCCAGCTATTCTGTTTAAATTAAACATTGCAACTATTTGTACTGTCTTGCATATATGTTGTTTGTTCTTGCGTATTGCTTTCGGAACAACGAGAAATCTACAAACATCTGTCAATCTCTGTATCTAGACAGATGGAAAGATTGACAGATAGAGAGATCGACAGATCGAGAGATAGACAGATAGATAGACAGATAAACAGACATAGAGATTGACAGATGAAGAAACAGACATATACATACATAAATACATAATAGATAGATAGATACATACATACATGCATACAATCATATATACACACATACATACATGCATACCTTTATTCTCAAAACGTTCCTGCACAAACGAATTGGAATAAGGCTTTTGGCTGCTGTTTATCCTACCAGAGAAAAGATTTCTCCAGAGGGACAATGTATGTAAACGACACATCTGCTTCAAGCTGTCTAATTGGACACCTATATATCGATGTTGCAAATCAATAGTAATTTCTTAATGTAATTGCTATTGCTCCTAATGGACCAAGAACAGTAGACTCTACTGTGTCCTTTGGAATTAATTAGTGGCAGATACTCCAAATTAACACACACACTACATTTTAACAATTCAGTCAAGAATTTAAAAGTGAATGTATAATATACCTTTGTCTGTCTGTATCTCTCTCTCCCCCCCTCTCTCTCTCTCTCTCTCTGCCTCTCTCTATGTGCCTTTCTCTAGCTTTCTGTATGTATGTATGTCTCTGTCTATCTGTTTCTATTTCTCTCTCCCTCCCCCTCCCTCCCTCTCTATTTATCTATCTGTCTATCTATGTCACAGTATGTTTGTCTATGTTCCATTTTGGATGACACGAAATGTATTGAAAGTGATCACGCTCTTGGAAATAGATACATCAATGCATATATACACGCAGGCAACGTGGATAACCAGTTATCTACGAAACAACAAGACCCCTATTGAAGCAGAAAATAGGTAGAGAAATTATCCAAGAAGTGATCCAAACGATTCCTTTTGTTTATTTGTGAATATTTTCTAGCTTTTTTTCTTTACGTCAAACACATCTATAGTACTAGGGGTTCGAGATAAATCTGACAATTTTAATGTCTTAATTTTTTAATGAAAAGCTTGATGTATTGGGAAACAATCAATGCCATTGTAAAGCATGAATATTGAAGTTGAAATTGAGAAAAATCTTTAGGAGACACTGAGAAATGACGGCCATTTGAATAGTAAAATAGTTTTACCTGTAAAATGATGATTAGAGCAGTGTGTCAGACGCTGACATGTTGACTACTGCCCAGTGCTATGTGAACACTGTACAGACTGTAAAATGTTTCCCTCTTATCATGGCAACCATATTGCCAGAAATTGCGAGGGACTTTGGTGTGTCTTCACTGAGGGTGATATCAGGCCGCTCCACTTCTTTGAACAGGGCTTTATTCTCAGTTCAAACGAGTATGTGAAACTGTTGAAGACGACCGTGGCCAAAATTTGATTAGTGTTGCTACTGAAAGGCCATATATGACGCAGCAGGATCTGCCCCCTTATCAGACTGCTGAAAGAAGTCAGAAATGGTTAAAGTGGTTGTATGTTGCCAACTTAACGTGATAAGGAGCCGAATCATGTTTCGTCATATTTGACCTTTCAGTAGCAACATTATCTAATCGAATTTTGATCATGGTTGTCCCTAACAGTTTCACGTACTCGTTTGAATTTGAATTGAGAATAAAGCCCTGTTCAAAGATGTGATGCTACTGTTATTTAGCCCTAGGAAATACCGTTTCCTGTTGCACTTGACACATTACCTGTGTCCTTATGTCTTCAAAGGGGAGAGAAGCACCTCCACACAGCAAAGCCAGCAATCAGAGACTAGTTTCAGAGTCATTGCTCATCATCAGTCTGGAGTAGCATGGCTTCCTAGCTTAATTCTTTATTACAGGCATAATGCCGAATTACAGAAGGGACATACAAAGACATGCGGGAAAATAAAACATATGAAGGATGAATCTAAAATGAATATATTTACAACGCAAATGAGCCGGCCATCTCGCTCCCGCTGCGTATTTCCTCCCTCTTGTAAAGAAAGTTATTCCTTAATCCATTTGTACCTTCAATATTTTCTCTATCTCTTCCTGCGGTGTGTGTTCTGTTCTCCTATTTTCATTTGAAAATGATCAGAATATCACCGTTCTGCTTTCCGTTTTCCTTTTTCCTCCTCTTCCAGGGTCATTTCTTTTTCGTTTGACCCTTTTTTTTCATGCCATAATATTTTGGTATCTTCTGTTTATTCCTCTCCATCCAATTCGGCTTCAGCATACGTGGGTCTATAGCATCTCGACCTCCAGCAGCTTCTGCGTAACTTTTCTTTTCTTTCATTATTCACTACCACCCAACGATGGTGGCTTCGCACAAAAATTCTCGCTTCGATTTCTTCAAAAAAACAAAAGTAGCTTGCTAGCTGAATCTTTTATATCAGGCACAAGGCCTAATTACAGAGGGGACATACAAATACAAGCGGGAATATAAAACATATGAAGGATGAAGGTGAAATGAATAATTTACAATGCAAATGAGCTGGCCATCTCGTCCCGCTGCGAAATGAAACCGTGTATTCCTTTACTATTAACTTATGATACAACCTCTAGCCACTCTCCGAGGCGAAACTGCGGCTTACATTTTTCGCTTTCGCTCTATAATTACACCTTTTAAACAAATGTTCAAACAGGATTTACTTCTTATTTTACCTTTTTTTTTTTAAATTAATGTCAACCAAATGTACATCACATAATTTTTTTTAAACATTGGGAAACGTATTCATTCGACACTCGCAAAATTACTTGTTTATCTTTTTTTCCTTAAAAATTCAAATAAATATTATAAATAAATACAGTCTTTACAAAATTGTATCGACTTACCTCTTCTGTCTCTCACAATGTCTTTCACGTTCACAATCCTTTACGTTGGGGTGTCCTATCTCACTATCATTTTCCTTTTATATTTGTTTTTCATGTTGTCTCTTTTTGTTTGTATTTTCCTGCTGTTTTGTGTGTTCTTGTATCTTCGTTTCTAAGTCTGTTCATTCGTGTTTTTGTATGTCTGTGTGTTCGTTTGACTGTAATTATAAGTGTTTCTTCTGTGTGTCTATGTTTTTAGGTTTCCGTACTTCTGGGTTGTCTTGTTTCTGGTCTGCATGACTCTGTTATTCTAATTCATTTGCTGGTACTTTCTCTGGTAAGTTTTCTCCAATTCTCGTCGTGGGTTGAGTTTCTTTTTCCATTCCTTTACACTTCTTCACTTCCACTGTCGTCGGTGAATTTCTTCCCTCTGTTTTCCTGGGTTTTACTTCCGACAAATTCCCATCATACTCTGTTCTCTGCTTCTGCTATTCTTCCACCATTTGTACTGCTGCTCTAGGGCATTTTCTTCTCAGGTGTCCTCTTTCACCGCATCCGTAACATTTTGGGGGTCTCCCCTGCTGCATTACTTTCAGTTTTTCACCGATTGGTAAATCCACAGTTTTCGCCATTGGATCTTTACCTTTTGTCCGGCAGAGTTACAAAATAATTTTTTGTAACTAAATACTTTCAAAATTCGTATACTGGTAGAATGTGTCACATCTTTTACACTTAGCGATTTTGAGAAAAGTTTATATTTACGAAGTTATTTCGTGTTAAAGTTGTCGTGTTTCGCTAATTTCAACCAATTAATGACGTGTATTCAGCTGAATAACATTACTTCTATATTTCGTGCGGTATGGCTGCCACCGGTCATTCTTCCTCGGTTTCGGGGGGCACTTTTCCAACACTCAATCTCGCAACGTGTTTGCCACAGTATATCAGAAGTAGTATCCGTTTTGTTATCTGTAACAGGTCCGTGGATTGGTTTATGGCATCTTCTTCGTTGCCACACCTTACTTACACTGTGCCATACTTTCTACCACGTGTATAGAATGTGGTCAATCTTTTAACTTTTTCCAGACACTTCTCTATTTCTTATGTTGGGGCTAATTCTATCGTGTTCGAGGTCGTAGACAACAGTTCTTCTGGAGGAGTCGGCTTTAGACTGGCTCCCTCCTTTTTTACCAATTTGCTTCCTTCCCTCCACTTTCTTGTGTCAATTTCTATTTCCTGTACTTCCAGGGTGTTGGCATTTATTCCACGGGTCGTTGCCGCTGCGGGACTTTGTCTATTCTCCATCTCTCTTTCTTTTTCACTTCTCTCGTAAACGGGGAATATACAGATGCAAACAAAACAGTGACTAAAATTCAACAATTTAAACAATTCAAGGAATCTTGGTTCACGCGCGCGGGGAGACACAAAAAACATACAATATCAGTGTGTAACGACTCGAACTCACGTCGAGGAACTCACCACCAGAACCCATGAGTGACCCGAAAAACTATAAAAGGCGCAGGCTTGCTAGCTGTCGGTGACTATATGCCTTTGAAAACCTATATATTTCAAGTGAAATACATTCTCTGATTTTTGAAAATAGATATAATACATTTCGAAATCTCTCAGAGAGATTTATGCAGCAGTAACACGATAAAGTGATAGTATGTTGTCAACTTAATATGACTGTCCCATGAAAGGAAGAATGCTACTGTGATTTAGCCCTCGGAAACATCGTTTCCTGTTGAACTTGATGCATTTTCTGTGTCCTTATGTTTTCAAAATAGAGACAGGCACATCCACTCAGCAAAGCCAGCAACCAGAGACTAGTTTCAGAGTCATTGCTCATCATCAGTCTAGAGCAGCTAGATGTCGATGCCTATCCGCTCCGAAAACATATTTCTAGTGAAATACATTCACTGATTTTTTTAAATAGAATTAATAGTTCGTTTACTTTTCTTTTTATACAAGCTGTGAAATTTAGACGAACACAATGAAGTCAACTATTCCAGAAGTCTCAAGAATCATATAGACATTTTCAATGAAAATGATATATGTGATTAAGGGGCAAAGTTAGGAATATTGTAAGAGAAGGGCTTTACACCAATACAATCAATCCTGATGTTATTATAGTAGTTTATTCTATATATCCTCTCAATTGTTTTGAAATAGAAATCGCAATAATACTGAGAAAGTTCCAACAACCAACAGATCAATGGTAAATACATGACGCTATTTCGTCATTAAAGAATGAGAATAGAAATCTTGGAGGTAAACTAAGTTTTCGAGAAAATATAGTTAAAGAGAAAGGGGTTATAACTTAATAGTCTTGAGACATGAGAAACGATGGCGACAACTGAGGACGATAGCCACGTCAGGGTCAGGTAATTTGTGGAAATCGGATCGAAACAGGTTAAACGATTTAAAAGACAATCAAAATAGCATTACGTAGAAGATATAGGATTTTGACAGGCAACAATATTGCCATTTTCCAAAACCAATACACGTGAATGAATAATTGTCCTATTATACGTATTAAAGTATCTGTGCTTCAGTGTTGGGTATGTACATGACTTGTTTGCAGTACTAGAAGCGAATTAGATTTGCCCCGTAGGTTATATATGCCCATCTACCGTATCTATAATATCATAAGGCAATATGATATGTTAAATTACTAGTCTGCGACTATGAACATCACAACTCTATAGACTATTATTCTCCATTACTGCTAGAACGAAAAGCGGGTATCCAATAAATAGGACCTAAACGTGACAGAGTTAAAACCCTCGGGGAGGAAGCAATGTTGAAAAACGGGAGACATGTTTCACAAAGCTCCGATTTGTTCGTCTGCTAAAGCTATTTTAATATATACTACGCAACAGATAATCGCAATAAATTATCCCATCAGAGATTTTACTTGAGTATTCATAATTTTTATGCTACTATTAACCTTCCACTAAATTTAATCTCTGTAGAAATTCACTATTTAATTTAAACCTAAAAATTTGCTTCAGTATTTCCTTCACAAAGAGAGACGGAAATTTAATAATTTTCATTGTTATAGCTTACGATTCAGCTACAAATATTACGCATGATTTAAATACCTTTGAAAATATACTTCACAAAAAATTATCTTCATCCGGTGAGAGAAAATTTATTTTTCACTGTGTTTAGCCACTAACGGGCCAGAAAATAAGTATCAAATATGATTCTCTACAAAAAAAAAAAACGTTTTACGTGATATTAGAATGGAGTCACTGAGAAGAATTCTGTTACTGTGATTACAATTTCGCAGATATTTTATAGAAAAATCTGTTTATACGGCTGTGTGTATATGTGTGTATATATGTGTTTGCGCGCCTTTAAGAAGAACAGAAATGAACGTAAGCAATATTTTAAAAATAAATTCTTAATAAAATTCCTTCAAAGAGTCGCACATAAAATATGTGGAATATTTAATCAAGGGGTTCTTCATATATATATATATATATATATATATATATATATATATATATATATATATATATATATATATATATACACACACACACACACACATATATATATATATATATATATACATACATGCATATATATATATAGATATGTAGGTATAAGTTAGAGGTGTTTAAAACCTCAAAGGGATGGTTAAATCCAAAGGTGCTCCTGGTGATTAGCTGTGTAGGGACACTCCTTGGTAAAAGGTACACGGTGGCAGGTAAACAAATAGAGAAAAAGTAACAACAATCACAAGAACAACTCATACAATTTACTAGAGAACCCCGAAAGCCTCATCAACTTCACAGCCGTTCGTAAGAACAACAGTGAACTGACGCAGGAAGTAGGGAAAACACAAATATTCAAACAAAAGGAGTAGGGTTTGACGAACTTCTGTCAAAATCTCCCTATGACAGACAGCTGATAAAAACGGACACAAACACTTATCTATAAGTTTAAAATTACCCAAATAACATTGTGCTTCTAGACTAAAGCCGTATAAGGCTCTTCATCAATGATAATGCATCAGAAGTACTAGCTGAATCAGACGACCCTCTCAAAATCCAAGGGAAGTAATTTTCATCCATTTCGTTTCTCCGATAAACATGGTCGTTTTGAGAGTAAGGTGTGTGAATTTTCGTGGCCTGGAGTCAGCTTGGAAGCAAGGTAACTTGCTAAACGACTTCAGGTCGCTCGATTGAGATGTGGCTGCAATTAGCGAGATAAGAATTTCTAATGCGCAAGCATTAGTGCCCATTTTCGATGATTTTCGATGGCTATGTTGTCTGTCGGGTTCGGGTGTCGGGGTTGCAATGCTATTTTGATAATCCTTACATCTCTTGATCTGGGCGGTAGGTTGGTGATAAGATGTGAATGGTAATGAAGGTGGCACCCTTAGACTGGCAGCCCTACAGGGGCTGGAAGGACAGAATTCTTCAGGCATCTATAAACTTCCTTCATTTTATAGGTTACTTCATTTTATAGGTTTCTCTTCGTAGATATATATATATATATATATAAGTATTTATGGTCTTTTATCTTTATATGCGCTGTTTGTGTGTGCCTACGTCTCTTTCGATGAAATTTTTTATAAATGAAAGAAAAAAAACCCTGAACACTTCAAATAGAGATATATACAACATGTGCATTGATCATATTGTTTCGTGTTGCTTTACATAATCTTCCAGAGAATGTATTATTTCTTGAGAGGCGTCCATTTGGTAAGCTACATTTTACGGTTTCTTATTTGTCTGTAAAGTATATTCTTTCGACAATAATGTTCTTTTACGAAACCTAGACAATGTATGTTACTAAGTCTGATTAGCTGATAATTGCCGGAACGACTTTAGATATGTGTTGCGACAGACGCATTAACTGACCACAGACGTACACACAAAAGAACAGAAATCGAGATATTGGCAGGTGTGAAAGCAACTGAAGTACGTAGTTACAGGCACAATTTATCTATATGTGTCTGAATATGAGTCTGTGTGTATGCGTGAATGTGTATATGTGTATGCCTGTGTCTGTGTATATATATTTGCATACATACCTGCATAAGAAATATTTTTTAGTTTATGTGGAAAAAATGGAAAATACAAGTACTTTTCTTTGTTCAGATGTTACTTGATTCATCGAAGTAGGTTCGCACACGGACTATTCTGTTCTCTGTCGTGTATGTTATGGAAGATTAACTTTTAGTATAACACTGTATTCGACACTTTCGTCTCATTAGCATACGGGTTTTTGGGACGAGTGTCTCGTCAGTTAAGGGAATCGGATATTTCAACCTAAACCAAGCCGCTTGCTTTATTTAAACTTTCAGCGAAAGTTTAATATCCGTGAACCGACAAGAAATATTATTTACACAACATAGAGCATCCTGTAATTGCATTTTTTATTCTTAATATATCCATTCAAGTTTAGACACATGGCAGATATAAGCAACAACTAGCAAACGTTTTCTTCGCTGAAAGTATATTGCAGTGGGGAAAACCCTACTCACTGATCATGACATGGTTCTCTGTGATCTGAGATTTCACCGGCCAAAATGCAAAACAAATGTCATCCCTCCTGTTCATCCATTTGACACTATGGATTTCCACAATGCAAACTGGGAAGCGATCAATAATGATCTTGCACAAGTCGATTGGTCCTTCATGCACACATACACACCCACTAACACCAAAAAGTCCTGGCAGTCATTTGTAGACACCATTACGAACATATGTGCAAAACACACCCCATTAAGATCTGCAAACAAATCTAAGTGTCGAATCCCTAGAAATAGAAAATTTCTCATCAGGAAAATTAAAAGAATTAACAAAAAAATCAACAAGCTGAAATACTGTCAACAGCAACACACCAACCTGTCTGCCATCTCGTCGCTAGAGATTAAAAAACATAAACTCCAAAACAACATGATGTCTATCATCAATAGTCAGCGAAGAGCTGAAGAGGCCTGGGCCATTGAGAAGATCAAACTCAATCCCAAAGTATTCATTTCATTTGCAAAAAAGCACAGAGTCACTGGTTCTACTGTTGGCCCTCTGATTGATGAAAATGGTACTCTTCAAGACAATGCCAAAACCATGGGAGAGATATTGCAGAAACAATATTGCTCTGTTTTCAGCAATCCTGATATGACTGATCTGGGCTGTATCAGTGATGTTACTCCCCAATACACTTTATCGGACATAACCTTTGGCGCTCCTGATGTTTTAGCAGCAATAAAAGAAATGAAGCATAATTCAGCAGTAGGTCCCGATAGGTTTCCTGCTTGTGTCTTGAAGATGTGTCAAAACCAACTTGCACCCCCTCTAGCCAATATGTGGCGGAACTCACTGGATGCAGGATATATACCAGAAGACCTTCTATCCCAGTCTGTTGTCCCAGTTTTCAAAAAAGGAAACAAATCGCTTGCCGTGAATTACCATCCAATCTCACTCACCTCTCATATCATTAAGGTATTTGAGAGAGTGCTGAGATCGCGTATGACTCACTTCCTTGAGAGTCATAATATGCTGAACTCAAACCAGCATGGATTCCGTAATGGAAAAGATTGCCTGACGCAGCTACTGCATCATTTTGATAACATTTTGAGACCCTTGGGAGATGGTTCCAACACTGATGTCATCTACCTTGATTTCAGCAAGGCCTTTGACAGGGTTGGTCATATGATCCTTTTGAGAAAGCTGTCCAATATTGGTGTCACTGGAAAGCTACTGAAGTGGATCAAGTGCTTCCTGTCTACCAGAACCCAACATGTTGTAGTCGAAGGAGTCAAATCCAGCCCAGCCAAAGTCAGCAGTGATATCCCACAACGCACTGTTTTGGGCCCACTTCTCTTCATCATCTACATAAATGATATTACTGACCCCATCAAACACAGTAACATGAGAACCTTCGCTGATGATTCCAAGCTCCAGAAGGTCATCAATGTCGTGGATGACCGAATATGCCTCCAGTCAGACCTACTGGCTGTTGTCCAATGGGTGGAAAAGAACAACATGTTGCTAAACGAAGACAAATTCGAACTGATCCACTTTGGAAGGGAGGACGCTCTGAAACTCCCATACTCCCTTCCTTCTGGAGAAATTCTCATGGCATCCAACAACATCAGAGACTTGGGAGTAACAGTGGACAACAACATAAGCTGGGCTACACATATAAGCAGCAAAGTTGACATGGCCCGCAGAATGTGTTCCTGGATTCTCAGAACTTTCCAGTCGAGAGATTCCCACACTATTATCCTTCTCTTCTCCACTTTTGCCCGACCCCACCTTGAATAATGGTGTCCACTGTGGTCTCCCTACACAAAACAAAATATTATGAGAATTGAAGCTCCCCAAAGGTCAATCACAAAAAAGATATATGGCATGTCAGACCTTGACTACTGGAGTAGACTAGAGAAGCTGAAACTGTATTCACTCCAACGACGCCGTGAACGCTACATTATCTATATGATGTGGAAAATATTCCATCAGTACTGTCCGAATGATGTTGGCATCACCTTCAAAGTACATCCAAGGCTTGGACCACGTGCCATCCGTCCACAACAAAAATTTAAATCGCATCACATAACGACAATACGGCACAACTATTTCACCTCGATTGGACCCGCTCTCTTCAACATTACACCAGGACACGTCAAAACAGAAACTGACCACACAAAATTCAAGAAGTCTTTGGACAAATTCCTTCAAACAGTCCCGGACAAACCACCCTCACCCGGATATGTCTCCGCAAACAATAACTCTCTGCTCGAATGGGCCTCGGTGCCCAAATCCTGAATTGAAAGACTTCTCCAGGTGGTGCTATTAAGTTAATGTGGTGCTATTAAGTTAGGCCTGGGCCAATACTGGCCAAAACCTTTCTAAGTTATTCTAAGTTATATATATATATATATGTGTATATATATAATGTCCATCATTGGGATATTGATTACAAAAACAATGTCACATTTTAAACTTGAAAAAAATCTGGGATATTTTGCTATTCAACTTGAAGATTTCAATTATGATGGGGAAGTTAGCTGATTGATTTCTTTTTCTGAAAACCTTCGATAACCCAGATGCTCACTCAACAATTGTGACTGATATAAATGTGAAATCATAGTATGGCCGTAGAGGCTGTGGTCTCGAAGCTGTTGTTCTTTGTTATCCTCTTTCTCTTTGATTTTCAAAACTATATTCAGCTGATCTGTACATGCATTTTTTTTGACAGTGCCAAATAACAATATACGGCCTGATATGCTTATACTTGAATAATGTTTCGATTAGAATGTTGTAACAGCATTCCTTGTTGATGTTCGTGTGTTTATTTAATAACAAGGGGAATTTATATAATTATTTCAGGACAGTCTATTTTCCGAATATCATTGTATATTGTTTTTGCAACAACGAAGTGTCGCCTAGGTGGTAGTATGATGTTGAATCTTAGGCAGCTCATAATCCAATGTCTGATGTATTCCGCGTGAATAAGACATAATCTACATTTGCACAATCCCAATGGCTTCGCTGCTTCCTTTGTGTATTAGGTATTTCGTAGCAATCTCCTGTTTTGGGATTACAAATGCATTAGCCTTGGAAATGTGATAAGGTGTATCGGGCCTGTGTCCAATAGGTACTACGCTTCATATCGATATTACTGTACTCGTCAGGTATTCGGGAACCATACACAGGCATAGTCTTTCTTTGGTATGCTGATCGTTTCATATCGAGGTATTCTTTGACTCTTTTGAAGTTTTACGCGATATCATCAAGAAAGAGTGCTTTTGAGAAGCTCATTGTCACTATGATGGATATTGTTATTATCACTTTTCAATACTAAGTTAATGCATTTAGTTTTGCTGCAATTATTTAGCAAGTGCCGTTGGAGAGGTATTATCCGATATTCGAAGGCTGTCATCACTTATCTCAAGCCGCTATCTCTTTCTCTCCTTCGACTCTTCGTAGATAGAGCCTCTTATATTACTAATCCTGTCGAGATTTCCAGTTGATGTCAGGATCATGCGAGTTTTAAGGTGTGTGAAGAGGATGTCTCTACAGATCAGTTAAGTATACTAAATGGTAGAATCAACAGAGGTACTGCAAATCCTTTGTGAGATATTGTATCGTTGTAAAAATATCTCGAATGTTATATTTTTCTAAGTCTGGTATAATATTCTTGGGTCACTCTGCCTTCCTTCACATTTCCTTCGTATGATATAGTTTTATCGATACCTAGTTACTACTAGCATACTTTGTGTCATACAGGTGAGATATTGAGGCCATTGAACCATCAGTTTTGTGTCTGACTGATTTTGCACGTTCGAAAATCAAATGTGAATATTCTTATATCAGCCCAAATGAAATTGCTTCCAGCTGTTTTTGTTTTAGCATTGTTAGCACTGATAACATAAAACTTCAGGGCATCCACTAACAAATTACGAGTTACATTAATGGCTTACTTTAATATCACCAGCATCTACAGACCCTAGTATGTATCCAATTGAAATGTTGTCGCCGGAATAAAGATGAACTTCATTGCCAACATGAAGAAAATATTTTTGCATGTATATAGCCACGTACGCATGTATGTACATATGTTTGTGAGTGGGTGCGTGGGTGCCTGTCTGCGGTTGTACGTATATGTATTGTTGATGTTGAGTCTTATTCCTTGAAATCTAGTATTGGATTGCTTACACTCCCATAGATAAACTGTCCGGCAATATACATATAGATGGCGAGGTATCAAAATTACAATATATTCTGGGACTGGTTCAATCAACTAAAACCATTAGAGTGTCAAGTCAACCTGACTGAAGTACAATGAGTGAAAATATATGAATAAAATAGTAATCTCTAACTTTCTATATATTTCATACTGTAAAAAAATTGTTTGTTTTTTGTAACTTTATATACATATACACACATATTTATGACATAGAAATATATATATATATATATATATATATATATATATATATATATATATATATATATATATATTTACGCACATATGTGTAACATATACCTTTATATTTATATATGTATGCATAAATAAACATACATATACATAACGTGTTTGTCATTTAACGGGAAATATAGACAGGAAGAGGAAGTATTGATGGATGATTGTGATCTTATGTGTCATCCTCATTTGCCTTTAAGCCTATAAATAATTGTGAAAGAAAGTAAGATGTTTTCTTATTGCTGCTATCTTTGGACATTTATAATACAGCATGTATTGTTGCATTTTGTATTACAACACATTCAGCCTGCTATTCATATATACAGATATATTTCAGCCAGACAGAAACCTTAGACAAGTCTCAAATGAAGAAGGAAAACAAATTATTGTATCAACATAGGATTATTTTCGGAGTACACCATCTTAAAGAAATCGTACAAAGTTATAATTCTATGAAACACAAGCAGCGTCTAGGATATACTACCTTATATCGGGAGAGAAAATACATGACAATCAATTATTATGGAATACACGAATAAATAACAATAATAATAACAACAACAACAACAACAACAACAATAATAGTAATAATAATTACAACAATAATAATAATAATAATGATAATAATAATAACAACAACAACAATAATAATAATAATAATGATAATAATGATAATAATAATAATAACCTGAAGACTAAAACAATACCTGTTGTCATAGGTGCCCTGGGAATTATAGCAAAAGGAGCTGATTGCTACCTAACTCAGATACCAGGAAACTCAAAAAGGCAGGAATTCAAATGATAGTGCTCATGGGAATTGCTCATATCCTACGCAAAATACTTCCTATGTAATCTCAAGTTTTAAAACAAACATAATTTTCGTATGCTTTTTTAGGCATTCACTAGTACAACACTAAGTACAAAACCGAATATATGGCACCCTAGTCATAACACCAACATGAACTTCAAACTTGTTGTCTGTTGAGGTCACTGGGTGAGACTTGGAGCCAGCTTGTGCAAATGTAAAGCAAAAGTCAAACATATAATAATAATAATAATAATAGTAATAATTATAATAATAATAATATAATAATAATAATAATAATAATAATAATAATAATAATAATAATAATAATGGTATAAAAGATGGGCTACAGCAAATATATGGTATAAAAGATGGGCTACAGCAAATATAACATTGTTTTGTCTTGGTATAAAAGATGGGCTACAGCAAATATTCTGCTCAATACCACAGATTTGCTTGTCAGTTGTTTGACCTTAACCAGTTGAGTATGTCCCTTAGTGGCTGACGATATGTGCATCTCCGATCACGAGCAGAAGTAGTGGGGGAGCATCATAGCCATATGTTGAGAGGGATTCTTTGGGGTTTGAATAATTCACCTCTGGAAACGTGGGTTCAACGTCCTTGGACAGCCCTTATTCAGGGACCTTTTGAGCGGGATGGGTTACTCGATCTGAAGAAAATTCTAACTGGGCTCCACCTGCAAGGTCATGTGCTGTTTATCTTGATATGAGATCACCATGTCGCGCACATATGGTTG
This sequence comes from Octopus sinensis, assembly GCF_006345805.1. Classification (NCBI taxonomy): domain Eukaryota; kingdom Metazoa; phylum Mollusca; class Cephalopoda; order Octopoda; family Octopodidae; genus Octopus; species Octopus sinensis. The sequence continues at coordinate 39,451,602 of NC_042999.1, read as the reverse complement.
TGATGCATGTGCCTGGCGTGCCCTTATCGGACGGGTAGTCATGATGGGTATACTGGGCTTCGTATATTTTACCCCAGTGTCACTTTGATGGCATGCTCTGCTCGCTCACTCAATAATAATAATAATAATAATGGCTTCTGATCTTAACTGATTGGAAGTGTTATCATGTACATTGTTTTGTCTTGGTATAAAAGATGGGCTACAGCAAATATTCTGCTCAATACCACAGATTTGCTTGTCAGTTGTTTGACCTTAACCAGTTGAGTATGTCCCTTAGTGGCTGACGATATGTGCATCTCCGATCACGAGCAGAAGTAGTGGGGGAGCATCATAGCCATATGTTGAGAGGGATTCTTTGGGGTTTGAATAATTCACCTCTGGAAACGTGGGTTCAACGTCCTTGGACAGCCCTTATTCAGGGACCTTTTGAGCGGGATGGGTTACTCGATCTGAAGAAAATTCTAACTGGGCTCCACCTGCAAGGTCATGTGCTGTTTATCTTGATATGAGATCACCATGTCGCGCACATATGGTTGTGATGCATGTGCCTGGTGTGCCCTTATCGGACGGGTAGTCATGATGGGTATACTGGGCTTCGTATATTTTACCCCAGTGTCACTTTGATGGCATGCTCTGCTCGCTCACTCAATAATAATAATAATAATAATGGCTTCTGATCTTAACTGATTGGAAGTGTTATCATGTACATTGTTTTGTCTTGGTATAAAAGATGAGCTACAGCAAATATTCTGCTCAATACCACAGATTTGCTTGTCAGTTGTTTTGACCTTAACCAGTTGAGATGTCCCTTAGTGGCTGACGATATGTGCATCTCTGATCACGAGCAGAAGTAATGGGGAGCATCATAGCCATGTGTTGAGAAGGATTCTTTGGGGTTTGAATAATTCACCTCTGGAAACATGGGTGTTTCGTTCAACGTCCTTAAACAACCCTTATTCAGGGGCCTTTTGAGCGGGATGGGTTACTCGATCTGAAGAAAATTCTAACTGGGTTCCACCTGCACGGTCATGTGCTGTTTATCTTGATATGAGATCACCATGTCGCGCACATATGGTTGTGATGCATGTGCCTGGTGTACCCTTATCAAACGGGTAGTCATGATGGGTATACTAGGCTTCGTATATTTTACCCCAGTGTCACTTTGATGGCATGCTCTGCTCGCTCACTCAATAATAATAATAATAATAATAATAATAATAATAATAATAATAATAATAATAATACTCATCAATAAGATGATCTTAGAAGATTGTCACAAACGACACAAAAACTTATCAATAGCCTGGATAGACTATAAAAAGGCTTTTGATAGCCTACCACATAGCTGGATTAGGAAATGCCTTGAAATGTATAAGATAGCACCAACTCTGCGAAACTTCTTGACTGTAAGTATGAGATCATGGAGAACCACACTAACTCTGAACAGTGACAGTGAATCCCTAAATGCTGGTGATGTAAAAATTTCGTGTGGCATTTTCCAGGGTGACTCACTGTCACCACTCCTCTTTTGTTTATCCTTAATACCTCTCTCAAAGCTGCTCAATGATGCGCAGTACGGGTATAAAATGTTTGATAAAAATATAAATCATCTCGTTTACATGGATGATTTAAAGCTTTTTGCAAAAAATGATCAACAACTCAAGGGCTTACTAGCGATAGTCAAACAATTCAGTGACGACATCAGAATGCAATTCGGCCTCGATAAATGTGCAAAGGCTACCTTTATCAAAGGAAAAATGACAGAAACATCTAACGTTAACCTTGACCAACAGAATGTCATAAAAGAACTAGACCCAGCGGAGAGCTACAAGTACCTAGGGATAATTGAAGGGAACGGAATAAGGCATTCAGAGATGAAGGAAAGGATCAGGAGAGAATGCTATCGAAGAGTGAGAGCAATACTCAAGACAGAGCTGAATGCAAGAAACAGGATCGAAGCAATCAATGCATTAGCTATACCAGTCGTGACTTACAGTTTCAATATTGTTAACTGGTCAATTACTGAAATATGTCAGCTCGACAGAAAAATAAGGAAACTGTTGACAATGCATAGAATGCACCACCCTAAGGCAGATACAGAACGACTCTATCTGCCAAGAAAAGAGGGAGGCCGTGGTCTTTTGCAACTGGCAATAACAATGAAGATTGCTACAATTGGCCTAGACACCTACCTGAAAAAGTCTGAGGACTGGATGCTAAAACTTGTCTCAAAACATGAAAACAAGAAAGCATCATACTCAGTCACAAAACAGGCAAAGGAATATCTAAGTGAATTCCGAATACAACCAATTTCGGAATTAGAGATAGATATACAAGAAACAAGCACAGAAAAAGCTAGGCGCATGAAAACCCGTGCCAAAACTGCGGCCTTAGATATTCTGAATAATAAATGGCAAGAAAAACCTCTCTATGGCAAATACCCAAAGAGAGCGAATAATGCAGATATCGACAAAGCCCTGACCCATCAATGGCTAATGGCCTCTGGCTTAAAATCTGAAACAGAGGGGTTTATCATAGCAGCTCAAGATCAATGCCTACCAACAAGAAACTACCAGGCCAACATATTAAAGATCAGAAGCAGTCCAACGTGTCGTGTATGCAAGCAACAAAATGAAACCATTGACCATGTGGTCTCCAAGTGCAGTCTTCTAGCGCCTACAGAGTATCTCAACAGGCACGATAGAGCTGCACAATATATTCACTGGGTAATCTGTAAAAACCTGGATTTGCCCCATGAAAAAAACTGGTGGGAACATAAACCACCCCCAGTGCTTGAAAATGACCACATCTCACTCCTCTGGAACTTCACCATTCAAACTGACAGGAAGATAGATGCAAATAGGCCAGACATCATATTGAAAAACTTCAAACAAAGAACATGCCTCCTCATTGATATGACTGTCCCAATCGATATAAACGTATCTGTCAAGACCTACCAAAAACTGAGCAAATATAAAGATCTTGAAATAGAAATCAGCAAAATGTGGAAGCTGAAGACTAAAACAATACCTGTTGTCATAGGTGCCCTGGGAATGATAGCAAAAGGGGCTGATAGCTACCTAACTCAGATACCAGGAAACCCAAAAATGGCAGAAGTTCAAAAGATAGTGCTCATGGGAACTGCTCATATCCTACGCAAAATACTCTCTATGTAATCTCAAGGTTTAAAACAAACATAATTTTCGGTTTAAAAAAAAAAAAAAAAAATTTTTTTTTTTTAGACATTCATTAGTACAACATCCCCACCCCCCAAATATATGGCACACTAGGCATAACAACAACATGAACTTCCAACCCTGTTGTCTCTTGAGGTCTCTGGGTGAGACTTGGAGCCAACTTGTACAAATATAAAGCAAAAGTCAAACATAGAATAATAATAATAATAATAATAATAATAATAATAATAATAATAATAATAATAATAATGATAATAACATGGAAATATACCTTAGGAATGTGGACCAGGTTTGAAATTTCCCCAAGATTCCTGATCAATGCTGGAGGGTATATCAGCTGAAATATAGTGTTAACAAACAAGATGAGGACAGATATCCATCAAATATGAATAATGCAATTAAAGGGTAAAGACCCCCTTCGGTCATGAATGACCATGGGATTGCACCTAGAAAGTTACCCTCCTAGACACAAGTCTGGGCAAGGTTGTTTTTATGGAAGGCCAGCAGTCGCCCATGCATACCAGCCTCCCCTCTCCACGCCACCAGTGTTATCCAAGGGAAAGACAAAGTCGATACAGCTTGGCACCAGTGACGTCGCAACTCACTTCTACAGCTGAGTGAACTGGAGCAACGTGAAATAAAGTGCCTTGCTCGAGAACACAACACGCAGCCCGGTCCGGGATTCGAGCTCACAACCTCACGATCGTAAGCTCGACGCTCTAACCACTGAGCCATGCAATTAATGTACATAATTCTTCATCTCTTAAATATAAAACTGTAGTATATATATAAATATATTTACATGTATACACTTATACATTTACATACACTTATGCATATACATACAGTCGTAGCAATGACGCATATACATATATAAGCATGAGGTATGTGGGTAAATATTTGGTAGGTTAAAAGTTATTTGAAATCTAGACTAAATCAAATGCATTTCAATATGCAATTTTACACACGTACTCGATAACGTTTCGAATCAGATTATTTTATGAGTTCATCTTCACATTCGATGACTGCTTGAATATAGAACAACATCTTTCAGATGCCTGGCCTAAATTCTATTTATTCTTAACAAAATCACTTGGAAAATGGTAACAATCTGAGCTCCTATAACTATTGAGGAAATATCGATCTCTGTCCCTTTCGACAGCACTCCACACAATTCAATCCACTGGATTTAAATTTAGTAAGATTGGAATCCACAATGTTTGTGTTACATTATTGTGTTATCTACGATAAATTCTAGTTACGTTGTCGTTATGAGATTGTGCTGAGTTTTGTTTAATTCGTCTGTCCTTCTACTTTGTATCTTATCCATCTGTAGCTTATTAACTGTCTCCAGCATCTTAACGTATCCAACATCATTGGTCTTAGATTAAGTGGAGAGATGTGATATGGTATGGCACACCTTCGCAAATCATCAATCCTACAACCAAGATTGGAAGCTTACTTGATGGAAACTTTGATGGCACCACTCTGGGAACACCAAAATAATCTGCACATAACCATCTGCCTTGATCGAAGATTTTGTCATTATAGAAGAACCAAAGCATGCTACATTGCTAATAGTGTTTACTCTAGTTAACTAATCGTTTGGAACGGATCTTTTTGTTTTTCTCAATAAATTGAACTCCGTTCATTACATACGATCTTTATGGAAATGTCCTCGTGCACTGTGTAGTGATAGTCCCTCCGATATCGGAAGCCTTCTGGAGATGGCACTCAAATCAATTTCATCGCCCAGGTCTAGAATTCGTCACATGAAATGTGTCTTTAAAATGACAAAACATTATGAGTGCACTTCTCTTTCATTAATATGGATGGAATATTCCTGCCAGGAGCCTTCAATTCGATTGTGGACTTTGCGTGCAAAAAATCTCGCAACATAGAGCCAGATTTGCAAATAGATGTGTGCTACAGATATGGCAAATGATGTAATTTTATTGCGTTATCATAATTTCTGCCATGGTTGATCTGACAAAAATTAAACTAGTAATTATGTCTGGTTTGAAGAGAGTGATATATATAGCACCAGTTAACATATGTTTCCTGGCATAAAGTTTATCAATAGTTTTTTTGCTAACTTTGGTGAGGTGCTAAATCGTAATCAAGCACCAGATTGTTCCCTATCACATAAGATTTTTGTGACATGAAATCTTTTAGTTTTGCTCATAAAAAAAGAATTAAATATTCATAGATGCAATTTTAATGGACAATATGTCAAATAAATCAGAACATAAAGTTCTGAGAGAAAATGCACATTGGCATGTAAGAATTAAGTTTGGTGATAAAAAATTCCCTACTAATTTTAATCAGGCTACTACTGCTAGATGGCCTCTTTATTGATGATCTCTACGGCGCAGTTTCTGGAATGTCTCTCTTCAATCTCCAGTAGTAATCTGCCATCAATACTTTAGTCTGGTAGTATCTTATGTGACTGCTTTGTGCACTGTTGTCCGCTCCTGAAAGTTACACAATGATTCCTTCCCTAACAAAAGAATTTAGTCATTGCATTTCATATAAGCAAAACGAATTTTGTACTTTGCTGTTGAATTTCCATGTGTGGCCTTCCGCTAACTGTCCGTAATTTAAGAACAAGTATTCTTTGTAAACTACGCGCAACCAATATATGTAAAAGAACCTTGCATAGATGACATACTGGATTTATTCTTTGCTATTGCTACTGAAGTTTTCAAGCGAAGTTTTATGAAGTATAGAAGAAAGATAAAACAACAATATAATTTCCTCTTATTTAGTAAAAAATATCTTTAACATATGCATTTAATATCTATTGATTATTGGAAAATTTTGGAATGTTAGAATAATGTAACGAGAAGATTATCTATATTTTGTTTGTTGGATTAAATAGTAGCAGTGTAGTTTTAGTTTTAAACATCAATTTGGTATTTAGGAAAGAAACAAATTACGTTGCATAAGTGTTCAGGAAGGTGTTTTAGTGGATTACAAAACTTATAGGCAATTGTCATTTTATGTAGCAAATAAAAGAATGCCAATTAATGAAGCAAAACTGTTGGCATAGATTAAGCAATATTAATGCATACGAATCCCCAAGTTAGACTAATATATCTGTCCAAATCAGATATCGGTAAGATTACTAAATTTATTATTTAAAAGCATTTACATTTATGGCCTAATTCCTTGGAAATATTTAGTTGGTTCAATGATATAAAAAAAAATCAAACGTACTAATTCCACTCAAATATATCTAATTATTATTCTTTTACTATTTTACTTGTTTCAGTCATTTGACTGTAGCCATACTAGAGCACCGCCTTTCGTCGAGCAAATCGACCCCGGGACGTATTCTTTGTAAGCCTAGTACTTATTCTATCGGTCTCTTTTACCGAACCGCTTACTCACGGGGACGTAAACACACCAGCATCGGTTCTCAAGCGATGTTGGGGGATAAACACAGACACACAAACATACACACACACACACATGCGCGCGTACACACTCACACACACCCGCACGCACACACACACATATATATATATATACGGCGGGCTTCTTTCAGTTTCCGTCTACCAAATCTTCTCACAAGGCTTTGCTCGGCCCAAGGCTATAGTTGAAGACACTTGCCCAAATTGCCACGCAGTGGGATTGAACCTGGAACCATGTGGCTGGTAAGCAAGCTACTTACCACACACGCACTCCGACGTCTCTAATATTTCTCCTCGTATTTCGAAGGTTTCTGCTAATGAGGATATATATTTGTATGAAATTCTATGAAATTTACTATATCCAGAATCAAAATACCTTTAAAGTACATAACTACATAAAAATCTATTTTTATATGTAAATATCTTTGTGTGTATATATAAGAAGGGCATATTTTGTTTCCGATCGAAAATCGTTAATGAATTTGAAGTTCGAGCGACGATTTGAACCAATTTTGAAGTGTTAAGAATACGTTTTCTAGTTTCGTGACCGGGGAAAACTGCAAGGGGCAAAATAAATTTCGTCATCTTAACTCATCCATGCGTCAAAATTTAATTAATGATTTGTGCCCATAGACCCTCAGTACGAAAATACTTTCCTGATTCAAATAAATTTCCAGCAGCCAGCTTAACAGATGCCGATTTTATCCTGACCTTTTGGCACAATAATAATTACGTTTCGTGTATTTAATCCCTTATTCATATCAGATTCCATTTTCCTGCTGTAACTTTCTTATTGTTTCATTCCTTCATTTTGATTTTCAGACATAATAAATCCCATTGTCTCTGTCAAAATTGTACAGATTTATCCAATTAACAACATAGTTAAACGGCGAATTTATATTATGCTGGCGTATTAATGTTATCAGTATGGACATTTTTCGCTTGTTTTTGTATGATTTATGCAATAATAAAGTCAGTGCTGGGGATGATAATTAGCTACGTTTGTGACATATTTTCATATTTCATTTCAAGATTTAAAGTTTTATCGGAAAAAAGGATAAAAATGCTGTCTTCACTAAAATGCCTCCTAAAACATCTCTACAGTGACTTAATTAAATTGATTGGCATTGTTGTTGTTCTTCTTGTTCTTGTTTTTGTTGGTGTCGTTCTTTTTTTCTAACCACTATAACTATTACTGCATATATACAAACATATATATATATATATATATACAATTATAAATATATGTATATGTATATGCATATATACACATACACACGCACACACACACACAGACACACACAGACATACATACATATATATATATGTACAAATATACATATATATATGCATATAAAAAAGGTACGATGTGTGAATAAGAATTAAATATGAATAATATTAGAAATAATACATTTCTAATTATCTCAGAGAGATATATGCAGTAGATAGAGTAGTTGTATACAGTCAACGAAATGTGACAGTCCCATGAAGGAAATGACACTACTCCTATTTAGCCCTAGGAAGCAGCAACGCTTCCTGTCGGCCTTGACACATTTCCTGAGTTCTTATGCTTACAAGGGGGGATAAGCACCCCACCCGGCTAAGCCTGCAACCAGAAACTAGTTTCTGAGTCTTTGCTCGTCATCAGTCTGGAATAATATGGCTTGCTAGTTGGAGATGTCTATCTATCTCTTGTAAACATATAAGAATTCTAGTGAAATATATCCACTGATGACAAAAATAGAAATAATATATTTCTAAATATCTCGGAGATATATGCAGTAGTGGTACGATAGAGTAGTTGTATACTGTCAACTTAATGTGAAAATATGTCAACTTAATATGAAAGTATGTCACAAACATAGCTAATTATCATCCTCGGCAATGACATTTTTATTGCATAAATCATACAAAAACAAGAGAAAATGTCCGTACTGATAATATTAAGTTGTATACTGTCAACTTAATGTGACAGTCTCTGAGATATTTAGAAATGTATTATTTCTATTTTTGTAATCAGTGGATTTATTTCACAGCAGTGGCGGAATGATAGAGCAAAACGAGTACATGAATCAGCTGATAGAAATGATGCCAAGTGTTTGTGCTCTTATGTTAGGAGGTATATGGCCCAAAATCTTCCTCAATAGCTCCAGTGAGAACAGCAAATGGACATTTTCTTCTGACTGACACACTTATTTCATGAGCGTTGGGTAGAACATTTCTCTGCACTTTTGAATAGACCATCATCCGTTGATATGAGGGCGATAGAAAAAATTTAACACTTTCCAGTTAGAGAAGAGCTAGCATTTGAACCAACTCTAAATGACATTCATTTAGCTGTGAATAAGTTGAATAACATAAGTCTCCAGGGTCTGATGGAATCTGTGCAGAACTAATTTTTGTGGGATTTCGCTTTTGTCTGTGGCTGGAAAGGTACTTGCCTGCATTGTGTTAAAATTTTTAAATACCTTTATAGTTCCAAATATAGTATCTGCGTCTCTGTGGTTTTCGTTCCTCCAGGGACACAGCTGATTGTAGCTTTACTGCCAGATATTTACAAGAAAAGTGCACTGAACAGAATCTTGCTATATAAAATTGCTTTGTTGATTTGAGCAAAGCATTCGATATTGTTAATTGAAATGTCCTGTGGCTAATTCTAAGGAAAATAGGTTGCCCAGAAAAAAATTGTAAACATGGTCAGGGTTTTGCACCAAGATATGAAAGCTAGATTTAGTTTTGGTGGCAGGGTCTGTGAATCTTTTACTGTGGAAAATGGAGGAAAGCAAACAGACCTTGATGCACCCACCCTCTTTTCAATATAATTTGCTGCTGTGTAGTCACATGCTTTTCAAAACTCTGAGGAGGGTATTTACATAAAATATAGAACTACAGGGAATGTTTTTAATCTGACCAGACTGAAATTCAAAACGAAGGTTTTTACACTCACTCATTCGAGAACTTTTGTATGCTGAAGATTGCGATCTTCTCAGTCATTCTGAAACAAGTCTGCAATCTATTGTATCTCTAATTTACTCAGCTTGTGATGATTTTGGCTTGACCATCAACTTGCAAAATAAACATGTTGTAATGCATCAGCCTGCTTGTGGTGCTATTTGTAACCCACCTAAAATTTTTCTTAAGGGTAAGTTACTTCAGGTTGTCGATTCGTTCGTCTACCTTAGAAGCTCTGTCCAAAATGATGGAAATCTTCATACAGAAATACTGCTGCGAATTCGAAAGGCAGCAAAAGTATTTGGTAGCTTGGAGTCACGCGTTTGGTGCCAGCAACATATAAATAAGAATACAAAGCTCGCTCTTTACAAATCAGTTGTCTTACCATCCTTTGCTTCGCTGAATGTTGTTGACACAAATCATAATACTCGGTAGTTTTGTAAAAATAGTCAACGCCTACAAAGACAACGAACATAGCATTCTCGTATATAATGTTCGACTAGTTGCAGCTTTTCTAGTTTTGCACTTCTCTATAATAATGATAATAATTATCATTATTCGCAACATATATATATTCGTATTATTGAACCTAAAACTCGTGTCTTGCATTTCACGCCACTGCAATGCTCATGCAAGAAGTCGAGAATTTTTTCCAATTTTTTCAAAGAAACATATCATCTACAATATCTATTGAGTACTCCTATAATATTTACCCACCCTTTAGAACCCAACGGGATTCAACGAACGAATATATCATGTGAGCTGAGTGGGGAAGAATTAGTGTTCATTGTTGTGGTGCATAGACATTTATTGTTGCTGTCTTGCAGAGAAATCACAGAAACGCTAATACAACTTCAGAAACGAAGTCGCCATATTAGCAACTGCTGTCTACATTCTCCCTGAACAAAGACGCAAGTATTAGACAAATAGTGTACAGACCACGAATATTTACGAGATTATTTTTGTTTGTGTATGCGGTGGTGGTGGGTTTCTCTGCGAATTTCTAGTGATACAGACAATTATATTAAATTTCAGAGATCGCATTCATTAAATATATAATTTATTTTCCTTTACATGTCATTGCACTTCAAATACATAAACATTTTCCAATCGGCGTAAATATCCCCTCATACAATTTGAAATTCATCCGATTAATATATACGTTTCTGCTTTGAAGCAAAATCTGAATTATTCTGCTATAACTATTTCAGTAAGCACAGTCTAAGTTCTACGGCGTAGGGAATTATATGAATTATATCATCATCGTCATTATCATCATCATTATAATCATCATCAGTATTTTTATTATTATTTTGTTTTTTCCTTCTTTCTTCAAATTTTCCTCCGTTTCTCGCCGAGTGTTTTCCATACACCTAGGGCAGAGATTAATATTATTATTATAATTATTCAGTAGTTTTATTTTTTATAGCGTGCTTTAACTTCACTACCGAGCGCAGCTCTGTGTGCCTTGGGTATGTGCTGTGATTTGTTGTGATGCTCTGATGGTTATTGTATGGAAAGTGTTCTGCGTAGGATGTGTGCAGTGCTTGGTAGTGCAATTTTCTGTATGTTATATGTGTTTGTAAGTCCTGGTGTTTTTGTTATGTTATTTTTGTTATGTTATGTTATTATTATTATTATTATTATTATTATCATTATTATCATTATTATTATTATTATTATTATCATTATTATTATCTTTATTATTATAATAATAATAATAATAATAATAATAATAATTATTATTATTATTATTATTATTATTATATTATTATTATTATTATTATTATTATTATTTTCCGCCTCATCATTTTCATCGTCGTCGTCGACCTTCCTCATCATCACATTCATCATAATTAATGCAGTAAAAAAAAATTATATTATTCCGACAGAAAGATTCTTGAAAGGAAAAATAGGTAACATTTATATGGCGTACAAACAGATTCCAGTTGCAAGATCAATATTTAAAGATTCTCACATGTAATTAAGCTCCTTTGCTTCGCTGAATGTTGTTGACACAAATCATAATACTCGGTAGTTTTGTAAAAATAGTCAACGCCTACAAAGACAACGAAAATAGCATTCTCATGTTATATCGGTTCCTATATAATGTTCGACTAGTTGCAGCTTTTCTAGTTTTGCACTTCTCTATAATTATGTGTCTAGGACAGTGGGCGAGAGAGAGAGAGAGAGAGAGAGAGAGTGTGTGAGAGAGAGAGAGAATAAAGAAAAGTCTGACTACGTCTTTGTGTATATGAATGTTCGCAACATCTTTCTATAGATAAATGTTACTACATATACGTTATTGTATACGTATACGTACATTTAAACAAATAAATGCATATATGCATATATATATACCTGTGTATGCGCTTGTATGTAATACTTTCTCTATATATGTATATATACCAGTATCATTATATATATATATGTGTACATATGTATGTATGTATATGTATGTATGTGTATATATGTATATATATATATATGTATGTATATATATATATATATGTATATACGTGTATCTATGTGTATATATATATGTGTATATATATATATATATATGTGTGTGTGTGTGTATATATGTGTATACATATATATATATATATATATATATATATATAATATATATATATATATATATATATTATATATATATATATATACAATTATATTATGGGGCGGAAGTAAGGGCGGAAACATGCTTGAAAATGCCGAGACACTCAGATACTACCCAAAATCTCCAAACTATATACGGGCTGTAGTTGGTCGAGTGAAAAATATTAAAAAGACATCACGTTAATTGTGAATTGGGTCCAATTTCTGGATTAAAGCCATAAAGCAGGGTTTTTTTCCTTCGTCAACAAATACGAATAATTATACATACAGATAATTATGCATACCCGTACAAAGCTGATTCGCATGTCGACATACAAATATTCAGATTTATATTCTTTTCACGACAGCTACCAGTATATTATCAAAATAGATCCGCATGAAATGGTATTAATTATATTGTTTTATTTCATTTATTAATTAATAAGAGAATATAAGGATAAAACCAGGTTTATGATTTTCATCAAGTAGTCAGCATGCAATAAAAAAATATCGGTAATTTATACCTTAAATTAATAATTATATATTTTTGAGCATGTCGTTTTCCGCCCTTCCTCCCCTAATATAAGTATATACATACATACACATATATAGATATGTAATATAATATATATATATATATATACATATATATATATATGTGTGTGTGTGTGTGTGTGTGTGCGCGTGTGTGCGTGCGTGTGTGTGTGTTTGTGTGCGCGTGTGTGCGTGCGTGTGTGTGTGTTTGTGTGCGCGTGTGTGCGTGCGTGTGTGTGTGTGTTCGTGCGTGTGAAATATAACGTGACAATTTTTCGGTTGCCATAATAAAACTCCGAGTTTCAGATATTTACGTGGAAATTTGTTCCGGCATCTCGTCAGTTATCAACGCAATCAAAAAATGCTATGAAAATGACCGTTAAACAAGGGAAATTAATAGGTAATTGACCGTTATTAAAACAATAGAGCTATAAGAATGACTGCTAAATAAAGGGGAAAAATACCGAAGGGGAGAAAGTAGAAAAAAAAAAGTTAAAAACCTCATAGAAATCGCCCATGCGCGCATGTACATATATACGCACATGGGGAGAATTCTCGTAGAAACAAAAGACGAATACAGGTGGTGTAGAAAATAAACATATGTATTAGCATCACGCTCGGGAATTGAACATTTTTTAAAGTTTCGAGCCTACGTTCTTCCACAGAAAGGAACACAGAGAGAAACAAGGAGAGACAAAAGTTTGAAGTGGCTACCGATCTATCATGGTAAACGCACACCCACATACATGTGCTTCTGTGCTTATGCTCACTCACACTCACGTGAAACATGTACTCACACACCTATATATACACATATATATGCCACCATACATGTACACATATAATATATCTGTATTCCTCTATTTACAAATATATATATGTTTAATGAAATGGATAAATGAATTATCTTGTTACGGATAATTCAAAATTTCTTCCCTTCACTAAATATATATATATATATATATATGTATATATATATATAGCAGTTTAATGTATAAATTACCTATAAATCATTACGTTGATTTTATCCTTATGTACTTTTCTATATATATATATATATGTGTGCGTGTGTGTGACTGTGTGTATATGTGTGTGTGTGTGTGTGCTGTTTATCTGAGCAGATTCATTCTCTTTTAGTGTCAAATTATTTAATGCACTCATCGATTCAGTTTCCAATCATTTATTTATTTTGATTTTATCCAGAATATTTCCAATAGTCGTTCACTCTGTCCGTTACCCGAGCTGCGTTACTTTCTTCTGATTGTGCGGATGTGTGTAGGAGAGTGAGCGTGCGCATACACATATGTATGTATGTATGTATGCATGTATACATTCCTTGTATGAATGCATATATATACATATATATATATACGCGAGAAAGAAGCAACAAGAATGGATAGGTTTTTAGTACAATCGTTTCATACAAGGACAGGCTTTATTAAAAGTTGTAAAAATTACAGCATATAAACGTGTCCCGTACTCATCAGCTAAAATACATGTGAGTTCTCTAGACATCCTAGTGGTTGAGGCTATACTCATGAAGTAATGTAGATAATTAAGTAACATAAACAGATTTCCAAAGTTCATTAAAGTTCTTTAAAGATGATGTACAGTCTTATCACAGAATTTAAAAAAGTTCTAATAGCATCAAAGAGAAGGTGACCTAATCCATAGAGCACATATGAATTTCCAGAGATATGATGAGGGATTACATACTCACAGAAGACAAATTTATCCATTGTTAATCACAACGAGGTGGGTCTCAATTCCTGCTTATTAGCATTACAGAGAGGGTGAATTAATCCTTTGTATAGATGCACAATTTCCAATGGTGTAGATGTAAGTTTCCAGAGAAATGAAGAGGAATTTCATATTCACAGGCGATAAATTTATCAATGGTTGAACACAATGAGGTAGGTATCAATTCTTGTTATATGATTAGGTATTTGCCACATTAATCACATTACTGCTATTTACAAGAGGCTGTAGCTATTTAACTTTTAAAGGCTGAAGGGCTTTCTAGAGAGGCCAAGAATAGAAAGGGAAGGGAATAGAAGAAAAGAGAGAAAATAAAGGAGGAGGGAGCAAAAAAGGGGGAGAGGGGACTAAAAGAGAAGAGAAAAGGAAAAAGAGAATAAGAAGAAGAAACAGAAAAAAGAGAAGAGAGAAAGAAATAGGGAAAGAAGGGAAAAAATAAAGATAAAAAGAGGGTTCTAGTTATACAGAAGAATTAGTAGACGGCAAGTCTGGTTTTAATTTACAGGCATCTAGGAACTAGAGGAGAATATTATTCTTTGGCCAGTAAAACAGCTAATTTATTGCTGTTGAAAACCTATCCATTCTTGTTGCTTCTTTCTCGCTTATAATCACCCCACATTACTGTATTGTTAAAACAGTATAGTTTTTTTTGGTGCATCTAAGTTAGGTACCATATTCAAGTAAATTCATTTAAATTAACTTGAATCTTTATTGCTTTTTGCATATATATATATATATATATATATATATATATATATATATATATATATATGTATATATGTGTGTACGTTTGTATGTATCTCTTCTGCATATTCATGTGTTTGTATGCTCGTGTTTGTGTTTTTGCATGTGTGTGTGGTTGCATGTGTGTGTGTGTGTCTGTCTGTATACCTCTGTCACCTTGCGTGTGCATGTCTAAGTGTGTCTGCGTATGTGCTTTTGTCAATATGTACGTGCGTCTGTTACGTATGGATGTATGGATGTATGATGCCATATGTTTTCTTGTGTGAAGTGAAGTATGCGTGACCGTATACACACACAGACGGGTTTCATCCTTCATTTGCGTATGTATGTGTTTATGCATGTAGGTGTGCCTATCTGTTGATATTACCTATGTACCTATCTTATGTCTATCTGTTTACATTCATATCCATTTATCTACATATATATGTATATACACATACATACACGTATATACAGATACATATATATATATATATACATATACACACATGCAAACACAAGCGCACAGACATGTGTTCCCTATAGGTTCCCTACTATACAGGTGTCCAATTTATAATGTATATAGATTAAATTACGTCATGAATATGTGTTACCATCGACTACTATATTTTCGAAACCCATCAAAAGCGTATGTGGAAAACAGCCTCAAAAATCATACTAGGATATATGCATATCTGCTTGCGTAAATTTATTGTACAATAGACGATATTAGAGTTCTATATATAACAAATGCGGAATTGATTGATTGATTCTAGTTTCAGCTCACGAGCTGTGGCCATGCTAGGGCAATGTACGTTATTTAAATTATTTACATTTGACGGATATTGTTTCTTGATACCACAACGTTTCGGCTGATATACTCTCCAGCCTTCCTCAGGTGTCTTGGGGAAATTAATCAGTGTTTAAGAGCGCGGGCTACTAACCCCAAAATTCTAAGTTCGATTCCAGCCAGTGACCTGAATAACAACAACAACAACAATAACAACAACAATAACAATAATAATAATAATAATAATAATAATAATAATAATAATAATAATAATAATAATAATATTAATAATAATAATAATATAATAATAATAATAATAATGATAATAATAATAATGATAATAATAATAATAATAATAATAATATCAATATCGAAAAATACCTTAGGAATGAGAACCCAAGACACCTGATGAAGGCTGGAGAGTATATCAGCCGAAACGTTGAGTTAATAACATACAAGATGGGGACAAATATTTGTTAAATGTAAATAATGAAAATAATAGATGATATAAACATATACATATATTATATACACAAATATATATATATATATATATATATATATATAGAATAATATATAACATAAATATTCATATTAAACATATGTATAAAGGAGTTCAACATAAGTCTCCTACTCTGGAAAATACCTCACTGTAGAGTAAAAGCTGGCACAGGTATCACTGAGATAATATAGCCATATGTTGTTCTGAAGGACATTAAAGGTGAAAGTAAAAAGAAACAAAACCTGTTGCACGCGAGCATGTGGGGATATTATTGTAACATTTCTACTTCGAAATAAAGCAGCCATGTTTAATTAGTCTTTACGTTCTCTGCAGAAAGATGAATGGCAAAGTTCACCCTTCTGACATCAACTTTCTCTTTCACTTCCCTGATGTCGGTAAAAAGTCATAGCAGTCAATTACAGGAATTATTTTCACCGACTAACATCCTTCATACCAAAATTATTACCGTTGTCCCTAAATCAGAATCGAATATTTCTATTCTTGAATCCTTTAATTGCTATTTCTTGCATATATGATATATACCACGTTACTTTCATTCTTTGCATGAACTGGTCTTTATTAATTAGTACAAAATATCCTTAAATATGGGATATTTATTTCCAGAGTATCAACAATGCGTCTTCTATCATTTCAAAGACTGCTCGTCTAACATTTATCACTTCATTTGCTGATGATATTGATACTGGTACTTTTATTTTTCTTATGATTATTATTATTATTCTGTATGTTCTTGGTTTACAACTCGTCTTCTATTTCTTCTTCAACTTTTTCGCTCCGTTCTTCTTATTTCTGTTATTATTAATATAAAATTTCTTTTCGAAGTAGGAGTTTGGGAATGGCTTGCGTATCCTGTGTTTCAACAGAGGTTTACTAAGAACTAAGAAAATGTTTCCAGAAATTATAAGATCCGAAAGCCGCCATTATTTCTCATAATTCAAAACTAAACCGTATCAAAATTTAACGAATGAGTTGGTTTATTCACATGTCATACCTAGCAGATATTTGTAGGCATGTGAAAAGAAATTTCTCCAACGGGAGATCCACGAAATCAAAGAGTACAATTTCTGTAACACTTTCAACAAGTGGCAAAAAGCCGTAGATATATGTACGATACTTAAGTTCATACATCTATACGCCATAAGTTCGAAAAATTCACGATCTGCATTGCTATAAAAAGGAAATATCTATTTGATTCTATAGTCGTATGTGATTCACTGTATCGAAAATTAAGTAAAGTGATTCATTTCTAAGCACAAATTTTGATAATGCCAACTAATATTTAACATTTCATGGAATGCGTATATGATTTAGGCTCGATATTAAGGAGATTGGGTATTGCGTTCCTCCTTTTCAATAAAAAAAAATAATTATCCCTACTTCGGGATGGTCCGTCCTGTAACCTAAAAATTTAATGAAATCAAAATGATTACATCGTAATATGCTCTATATCAGTTTAATCTGTTAGTTACCATTTTGCCTCAGAACTCTGGACTATCTGAACGGATATCACATATGACTATTTTTCAACAATGTGGTTATAAATAAATATACACCCGAAACGTAAAGCACAAAAGTGAAACTGTGCAGTCGACATAGTTTGGAATGCGCTTCGAATATACTCGAAGATTGACTCAAAATGAACTATAAACTTTAGCAGTCCATGGCAAATACATTTTCTGATGGAATATTAACAAGTATAATCAATAAACCATCCAAATATATATGGAGCCAGATTATATTTTGGGCCGTATTGTGGAGCTGATCTCAGTTAAATGATTTAGTTTATTTTTTTACAACATTTATAATAATCTCTTGTTTAATGTAAATTGAATTTAGTGAAACTTTAGCTAGATTTCTAAAGATTGAATAAGCACACTGCTTCATGTTTATTGGGATAAAGGCGAAAGGTTTGAATAAATAATAACATTATCTCTAAATTATAACAACATGTTTGCATAATAGAGAAGAGCAGGTCATAGTTGCGCGATATGGACTGGAAATACATTATACATTTTACTGACCTTAATTCAACCTGTCTCGTTAATGTCATTTGCTTGAAATAGATAAGCAGCGATAACGATATCTATTGATTAACGCGGGGACGAATATTGAGATTATGAACTGGGGGCAAAGCGAATATCGTTAATTATATTTTAAATAAACCCAAATGTGAAGATGAATTAATGATATATACTCACTGTTCAGTATATTTATTAAATCAATACAGTAACATCGAGACAAATAGAATCATGATTTTCTCTTATTTTTTCTAGACGTGATCCTAATTGATAACAGTCTATTCAACATTTAACCTATCGAAAAATTATTCCAGAATTGTTTCCATTTTTTGGGTTACTGACCCTGTATTTTAATTATGAAAACAATTTATATTTTACTAAAAAATAATTATGTTGTTTCAAATAAGTACACTCCTTAAATATATGCACTAGAAGTCTGTAATATGAAGCAGTTTAATTTCCGCAAGAATGAAACTTCAATATTAAAGACGCCCTTGAAAAATATTGTTAACATGTTTCCCACTACACCTCTTTGCATGGATGGATCCCAGGCATATAATCCACATTCTATATGCATCTTAAGGCAGTCGGATGGTTGGCCGTTGATGAGAATAACATGCCATAAGATATTTTGCCTAGCCAGGTTGGTGGCAACAAATCCAAATATTTCATTAGGCTATCTGCTGAGGACAATAATTTGAAACCATGCAAAATATAAACATTACGTGTAAAAAAGGAAGTGGGCTGGATTGTGTAGGGGCGGGTGTGGGCTTACAAGGGAGGGGTAACGATGGAGGAGAAAGAAGATGGTGGGTAAGATGAAGAGAAGAGAGAAGGAAGTAGGTGTGAAGAAAAGTAGGAGTCGGAGCAAGAGAAGAGAGGTAGGTGGGCGGAAGTAGGTGTGAGTGGAACAGAGGCGAGGGGAGGAGGTTAGATGAAGAGTGGAAGAGGGTTGAGCCCATGTGGCGCAAAGAAGCGAAGAGAGAAGATTGCAAAGAACGAACGGTAGAGCGAAATGGCGCTCGGATGCCATTGCCGAGTCGGATGTCTCAGAGGTGTTCTGCGAACCGGTCAGCCATGCGAGGTCCCGTTAGCCTGATGTATAGAGAGGGACAGAGAGAGCGAGAGATGCAGTAGATGATATTGGTAGAAGTGTGTGTTTGATTTCATCGCACAAAAGTTATTTATTTGCGTATAAGGCACTCTATTAATAAATTATATTTATGGATCTTAGTGAAATATACATATTATACAGGGAAATATCGAGCTATTATAAACACTAGTAGCAATATTCTAATACATTCCGAAGAGAACGAGAGGATCTGAAACAGCATTGAATAGCATAAAATGGAACTGCAGGACCAGATAAAAACCAGATAATATATGACAAATACAGCGTGTACATTGAAAATACGTATCATCATTCTAACCATTACTCTTTTTACTCTTTTACTCTTTTACTTGTTTCAGTCATTCAACCCCGGGACTTATTCTTTTGTAAGTCCAGTACTTATTCTATCGGTCTCTTTTGCCGAACGGCTAAGTAACGGGGGCATAAACACACCAGCATCGGTTGTCAAGCAACGCTAGGGTGACAAACACAGACACAGAAACACACACACGCATATACATATATGCATATATACGACGGGCTTCTTTCAGTTTCCGTCTACCAAATCCACTCACAAGGCTTTGGTCGGTTCGAGGCTATAGTAGAAAACACTTGCCCAAGGTGCCACGCAGTGGGACTGAACCCGGAACTATGTGATTGGTAAACAAGCTACTTACCACACAGCCACTCCTGCGCCTACATACTATTTCAAAATTCTATCTAGATATATAAGCTTCATTTACATCGAATGCAACAGAGAAAGGCAAAATGAATAGAGAAAAACACAGACAAAATATGCTGTCGGTGTCCTTCATCGTCTACTCGAAGAGCTTAAAGAAAATAGATACACCTGGGATGTTAGAAATGTCTTCACAAATTGTAGTATCAACAGCATCACTGTCGAAACAACACAGATATCATTGACACCAAGAAAATCGCGTATATGCGTATATCGATGTATCTTCTAACTTTTAATTCTTAATTCAACATTTTTAATCTGAAATATAATACGATATTTTAATGGATGTCTCACTTTTTATTTATCCTTTTCACGTATAGTTTTATCTCAGGTATTTCATATTTCCAATCTAAATAATATATTGATGTTTCTTGCCCTACTGTATTTATTATGTTGATGTAAATCATAACTGTAGGATGATTAGATGATTATCTAAAATTTGTTTCTTCTTAAACCAAGTTATATAATGTCTAGCGTCTCGGTTTCGACCTGAGCACTTTCAAACAATTGTGTAAAAAAGAATCTTATTAAGAAAAGACAAATACATATATCTATAGGTTTACAAACCACTTTTTACTAACATAGCCACATATACTAAAAAGTGTTTTCACATGATTATATACACTATGTACGTATGTATATAATGTGTAAGTATATATGCATTTCCAGATACTCACAGTGACGCAAACACACACACGTATGAACATGTACATGTATGAATTCGTATACATACATATATGTAGTGTTTTTACTACATACATATGTATCAGTACGCAGGTACTGATGAAGCGACAAAACACCTTAAACATGGCATATACGCCTATTACCACACTGTAAACAGTAGTAGTAAGATTAAAATGAAAATCATCCCCTCAGGAAAGGGATACTCAATCTTTCAAATATATATAATGCTGTACCAAGAACTTTATTTTTATTATTATATATATATATATATATATATAATATATATATATATATATATGTGTGTGTGTATGTGTGTGTGTATGTGTATGTGTGTGAGTGTGTGTATGTATGTGTGTGTATGTGTGCCGTTATATAAATATATGTAAGTATATATATGTATGTATAAACAGAAATGTATTTCAAATGTGTAAGCATACATCGGCATGCTTCTGTTTGTATATATATGTATATATTTCTACTTCTTAGTGTATAACCGAAATTAATTTTAAACGCAAATTTCTTTGCAAATAAGAATTTATCGCATTAACGCTATTTCATTTAACGACGAAATACATTGAATTTTATCCCTAGAATACAATAAGGAATTACATCTGATCACCGGTTATCTCATGAAACCTTCGCCTATAATATTGTGAAACTTATTTTACAAACCTGTTTTTAATCTTACGACACATCGTAATCCTTTTCCATAATATTACGATGTTGCCTTACTTCTTACTTGTAGATTTTTCGAAAACAGTTTTACTCTTTTTCTCTTTATTTCCTGTAGTATGTCAGTTTTGTATCAAATGGTTATTTTGTTTTGTAATGTTTTGTATCAAATGGTTATTTTGTTTAGGTTGTTCCTATATATTATTTCTGATTATATTTAATGATGTTCGTCGGTGACTATGCAAGATGGATTTGAAACTGTAGTTAATATACGTTTAAATCCTTCTTGGCATTCACTCATTATACCAAATTATATCCCTATTGATGCAAACTAATTCGTTTTCCACTGACTAATGTAGAATATGCATTGATGAACGTATTATGATAAGAAAACAAGTTTTACTATGATGGAAAACGAAAGCGAAAAAATACGCCATATCTAATTAATAAATTTGTGAATGTTACAGTTGAATCTCGTAATGGCAAAATATCAATGACTTTACATATGTTTTGACATACACGAATGAATTGCAGAATCAATGAGAACTTCAGCCTATATATATATATATATATATATAACGATGTAAATACTAATTTTGTCACAATGGTGAAGTTACTGGTAGGAATTAATAGCCTTGAGTTTTCATCTAAGAAACGATACATTTGATTACCTTTACTAAAATTGTACTTGAAAAGAAGGAAATGAAAATATTAGGATTTATGTGTATCTCATAACTATGTCTAAATACACATGACTTAAAATATTAATCGTTATAAATTATCATAAAATGAAATTTATAATTTCTATTTGCTATTAATTAAAATATGATTTGGATAACATTTTTTTCATTTTGTAAACGTGCTTGCTTTTAATTATCAGTTTTTATTGCTGTCTTTTTTGTTTGCCACTTCCAACAAATCTGTGATGACATGTATTTCCAAATTCACAACCACATTACTTTTCCTCATAGTGTATTCCATACAACAAAACTTCATAGATGCAACGTTTCTCACATATTGAGGACGTTAAAGTCTAATCTGAAGAGTATTTGCATTCTATTTCTAATATCTAGTCTTTGTGCAATTTGCAATATGCTTAATATATATACTCGCGGTCGAAGCCAGAAGTTTGGAAGCTTTTTTAACAAATTTAAATTGTTATCCTCAAGTACAATTCGATTCAAATTTAACTTTGGGCATTTAATATAAAAGTTTAATTGTGACACCTATGTTCCAAACTTTTGGCCACCTTTGTAGATACAATATATTGCATTGAATATGAAAACCAAATTTATTAAAAGCAATGGATGTAAGACTTGAGTATTATAACGTTTTCATTAACGACGCTTTCAAAAATCATTTTTATTAAATATGTAATAAACATGCTGAAATCAATCATCCCATTAGTAAACTTGTTTGATATTCATACATAATTTACATGTAGGACTGCATTATCGAATGTGTCCTTGTTTAATAATGAATGTTGAATCTGAGGAAATTTGCCTTCCATATCTTATAATCCAGGTTAAACTGAAAAGTAAACGCTTGCTGCTTCGATAAACATCATGTAAAATTGAATATGCACAAATGATAAAACATGACCAACATCTAATTAATAACTATATTTTCCTATTTTTTCCCATGTGATTACAACCAGCGTTATCATAATTGAATTATATCTCAATTTATTTCGAAACTTATCGGTTGAGCATTCACTTTTGTTTTGCTTTATTTTGTATCTTTCGTATCTTCCTCCTATCAAAGCAATGCTTTTTATAAAATAAAATTTTAAAAATTGTCATGGATTATGCAAGAACATTTTAAACCCCTAGATAATACTTTTATAAATCCTTTCTGGCTCTCTGCCATTATCTCAAATTGGTTGTCTATCAAGGAAAAATAATTCCGTTCTGACTCACGTGTAGCATTAAGGCTGGCTAATGATAAATGTACTAGGATGCGATAAAAAAAGGTGAAAAATGCATGTCAGTACTAATTAATAATAGCTTCAAGGATTTGTGAAAGTTAAGGCTGCATTCTTGTAATTATATAAGCGTTAACTACAATACGGTTTTATACGGATCTACACTAATCGCACAAACATACATGCATGAAGATATATCCATATGTGTAGGTGTGTGTGTGTACGTTTAATTATACGAGATTGCGTACACGCACATGTATACATACATATATTCGTAGATAGATACATGTATGTGTGCGTGTGTGTGTGTGTGCGTGAGAGTGTGTGTGTGTGTAAAAATTCTTTTCCCAGTGATCGAAATATCTGTACTCTTTTCATTCGCACAGGAGAAGATATATGTGGACGCATCTATAAAAGAATCTCAATTTCATACCAAATAGAATCAGCATAAATTCCGATCATGGAATTTTATTAGACTTCTTAATCCTAATGCAACATAATATATAATCTTGCAAGTCTTCAAACGAAATATTTGACAAATTTTCTTCTGGAATATATTCTAATGATTATCAGTTATCTTTTATTTAAAATATATTAACATAGATTCAATCATAAATTACTTATTTCAATGTTATATTTATGTCTTTTGCGCAGAAGCAGTTGATACATAATTTGCTTCACAAATAGATATATATATATAAAATGGCGGTGCCCCAGCATGGCCACAGCTCATAAGCTGAAACTAGAATCAATCGAATCAATCATATATATATATATATATATATTATATATATATATATATAGGTTATAAGAGGTAATGGTGTCATTGAGACCCAAAGGTGTCAGGTAATGCTGAATAAGTGCTATAGAAAGACCATATTTAAGTTCCAGATACGTAAATTTTGCGAATAAGGGGTTCAATGTTGGTCATATGTCAGCGTATGTATATAGCAATTTTTTGCGTAATGAGATAAAAAAAACCAGGTTCTTTTTATCTCATTACGCAAAACATTCTTATATATATATATATTATATATATATATATATTATATATATATATATATATAATATATATATATATATATATATATATATATACTCTGCATGGAATTCTTTCAGTGGTACACAATATTTCTTGTCATAAATCCGTTTATAGAATTACTAAATATAATGAATATATTGTATTTCTGAAATATCATGCTCATACGTGAATATGTTTAAAATTATCTACTCCCTATATTTGTTAGAATGCAAAAGAAAACGTGCACGATGCACATAAAGAATTTACAAAACTGTCGAAAGAATTTAAATAAACATTAACGTGTCCGTTGCAAGATTAACAGACCATGCATGTTTACGGACAGCCATGGATAGACCTTTTTCTATTCGTCTAGCAATCTTAGATACCCAGGGCAACTTTACGGTGAATGAGCAACGGAACATACAAAAGCGATATGCAAATTGTTTCTTTGCTTGGCAAAGAAAACGGAAGACATATCAATATACATGCTAAAAATAAACGATTTATAAGGAGAGAGAAAAATAAACAAGCGAAGACAGAGTGAGGAGCAACCAATAGAGATAGTGATATAGAAAAATAAAGAGGAAGGACTGGGAAATGAAATGGACAAGGAAATAAACAATATCAGCTAAATACGCAGAGAAGGATGAAGAAATATGAAGCAAGACCAAACGAAAAGAGTATGTGAAGGAGAGAGAGAAAATAATGGAGCATGATAGAGAAATACATTTCACAGAAACACATTTTAAAAGGAAAAATATCTTGGAAAAGCATATATTTCCACATTCCCGCTCCTCATAGCAATATTTCATCCGACTTATTTATAAAATCATGAATAGGTGTAAATATGTATGTGTGACCGTGGCCTAAATCCAGCATGTGAGCGTGCGTGTTTTGTGTTCGTGTGCAAATATATGTGAATGGGATTTTTAAAGATAACATTTTCTTACGCACGCAACGGCGCACGCCCAGACTGGGATATATTCATACGTTAATACATGTATTTATGTATATATGTGTGTGTCTGTGTGTATGTGCGTATATATATATATATAAATATATATATATATATATATATAGAGAGAGAGAGAGAGAGAGAGAGAGAGAGAGAGAGAGATACATACATACATATGAATGTGTGCGTAGACACTTATATGTACACGCGCATATATATATATATGTATATATATATATGTATATATATATATATATATATAATATATATATATATATATATATATATATATATATATATATATATATATATATATATATATATATATATGTGTGTGTATGTATATATGTATGTATGCATATGTATATGTATATATCCGTCCACAATGAAGTCCGCGCATATGTGTACTCGTAAATATGTACAGTTGTGAGTCATATACAGAGCCGATGATAGTGTAGTTTTGTACCGGAATACCAAAATGTATGTCTACCGGATTTATGTGATGTAACTTCCTTCATCGATAGCTTCCGGTCAATGATCTACGCTCGTGATCAAATTTGTTGCGGCGGGATTTATCGTGAAGTTTGATGTTAAAGATAGCGATAAATTATTGCTTTGGTATTAGATTTACATAACTGGAATAATTTTTCTCTCACTTTTCTTTTTAATACTATTTATGCGCATAAATGTCCACGTTTCATGTGATACAGTATAGTTTATAGCTTAATTCATCAACATCATCATCATCTCCATTTGCACAATCACCACTGTCAAGAACACCATGACCACAGCCACCACCATCACCATCATTGTGTTCATCATTATTACTTTAATTATCGTTATCGTCAACGTCGTCGTCATGGTAGTTGTTGATATGATTGTTGTAGTCGTCGTCGTTATAAACATCAACATCGTAGTAGTCATCATGATAGCATTCATCATCATCCTAATCCTGTTCATCAACATAGACAAGAACAACTACTAAATGACAGTTGCACTTAACCACTTTCATAAATTCTACTATTTCTATCACCGTTCATATTCAACAACACCACACCCGATATCGGTAACCCCCACCGCTGCTATTTTTTTCCATACCAATGGCTATTTCACATTACAATTACTGAAATAATCATTGAAATATGCTATCAATATTATGTTTCTGAATTAACTATACACCATTTGGCAGGAATCGTATTTCGAAATTATGTTAACAAGGTTAGCTGGGTTACAGAGAATTTATAACGTATTATAAATACGTTCGAATAACGTTTCAATAGACCGGTAACGTATTATGTGTAGTGTTACAGAGTTATATAGTAAAAAATGCTTTTATTTACAGATTTACGCTTCCCCATCAGTTGAAAATTGGCATGGTTTATTTACCAATCGTGTGTAAAAAAATTCCAATACAAAACTCCACTAAAGGATATATAGACAATTTATATTCTATACGTTAAATGTTACTGACTGCTGAAACCAAGATAATGTAATACCACGTTTCCGTTAATGAATCAAATTATCGGTAAGTTTGCAGAAACATCTTGAATAAATAAGAATTCTTTATGTATATGCAAGTGTTTGTGTGTGTATGTGTGTATCTATAAGTGCACACATTTATGTACAAATATACATATATATATGTGTATGTATTTGTGTATAAATACATACACACATACATACACACACACACACACACACACACACATATATATATATATGTCTATATATATATAGACATATATATGTTTATAAATATAGACATATATTTATATATGTATATTTGTCTATATACATGTATATGTATATGAATATGCGTACACATTCTCATATATATGAAGTCATATGCCCGTTTGTACTTAAATATGTCTTTACATATATATATATATATATATATATATATATATATATATATATATATATGTGTGTGTGTGTGTGCGTGTGTGTGTGTGTGTGTGTGTGTGGTGTGTGTGTGTCCGTGTGCGTGTGTGTGTGTATACAAATACGTGCGCTTAGAGAAACATACGCATACATATAGACATGGAAACATGTATATAACTGTACAGATATTTTTGTGTTTTTGTATTTATATATGTGTATCTGCGTGTTTGTGTGTGTGTGTGTGTGTGTGTACATTTACTAAAAATTCTGTTTGATTTTCTAGCATTTTAGAAATGAAAGCATTTGTGTATTTATAGGTATTTATAGGTAGAATACATTCTCAAGAGACAATGGGCGATTAGAAATTATTATTATGCTATTTTTTTTAATATATAAGAATAAAATAGCAATGTCTCTACAAATGACATAAGGGAACAGAATTTTTAAGAAAGCCAGTAAAAGCTAGAAACATGCTGGAGAGTCTTTTGATATAGACTCATTGAAATCAAATATTTCCTATTCTAATATATTTATTACAAAAGTGAATGGTTATAATGCCGCTTCGCTGCGATATCAGATGTGGATATATTTTATGAAATCAGTATCTTTCCTAACAGACTACATACCTTCAAGATATCACACTGCTTGATAATGTGAGATGTGGAGAGGTCCATGCAATATGATTAAGAGAGAAAAATGGTGGAAAGTGTGAAAAGTAGGACGACCATAGAAACTTAAAACTCGGAGAATATATGAAGAGAGTTCTAATTAAGGAAGTTGAGAATCTAGTAACAAAATTATGAAGAAAGAATGCGAAACAAAAACCCGTATTGCATTAGAAAATATATTACTATATATACGACCAAATTTAGTGAGGGGTAATTGATTCGAAAACTACTATTATAATATTAACAACAAAACTTCAGAGATGATACGTTATAGTGTATAACACACGCATAGCGATAAAAAAAGGAAGAGAGAGAGTGTGTGTGCTTTTAAATCATATCATGGAATGTTTTCAAATAATCTGGTAGCACTGTCGCACGATTATTAAATTGGCTAAGGGTTAGGCAGGTGAATTGAAGTTTTTAATGATCCCATGCTTATAGATATTCATGTAACTCTCGATTCGTTGAATGATTGCATAATATTTTATATAATAATAATTATTTATAAGATTGTTAGATTTTTTATGAACTGCGAGTAAGAACTAAACCAAATAAGAATAGAGAGATATATTCTGAAAATCACTGAAGCTGACATTTTCTTGTCTAAGTAGAAGAATTAAGCATATTCAGAAAAAGATAACGAC
>NC_042999.1:39397794-39417794 GCF_006345805.1 Octopus sinensis | reverse complement strand
CTGTTCGCCCAAATGTAACCCAGCGACTTGTAGCGTTTGGCTTGGGATTTATTGATGGACATTGCGAAGCAGAGTTTAACAGGAAACTGAGAACGCCTGAAGTGGATTGGTAGGTCAGCGCCCGACGGTTGAAGGTGCATCCGTGGAATGAAGACGTCCTCTCTCCCTTCTCACAACCGGTAAGTATTGTGGCCGTTATTAAATGTGGTGCCAAATGTTTCACAACCAAACGTGTGCCGTTGCACTGTTTAGGTGGAACCAAATTCCTGATGAGCATAATGGGCGCACCGACTTTTAACTTCAGGATGTGTGATGGCAGGCCTGGCGGTTCAAGTGAATTCAGGAATTCAACAGGATAATCGGCAACTGGGCGGGGTCTGCTGTCCTATCTATAGATTTGTAGACGGGACATCACCAGGAATAGCTTCAAGTAGCTGGATATTGATGGAGTTGACGGTTGTATTTTTGGGTGCGAGAATAGCTCTGCCTGCCAGCCATTTTAGGTCGCGTAAATTGTTTTGTAGGTCGTGGAAGACAGCGTCCCGGAGGCTAGCAGGGGTGTCGACAATGGTGCAAAGTGAGTCCAATTGAACGTAGCCATCCGCATCAGACAGCATCCTATTTTCACCACCGAGCGATAAGAGGTCCCTGGAGAATGCAGCGGATCCGCTGTCACCAATTAACTGCGCGCGCATGTTAGTTTGGAGGTGCAAGGGCCGCACATGTGCCCAAAGAGCTGACGACTTAAGGCACGCGCGCACGGCATCGGCACGGGTTCCTTTTGGAATACAGGTAGAGTCTGCCTGAAGTCTCCTGAAAGAAGTAAAGTTAATCCTCCCATGGGGGCCGTAGAGTCTCTGATGTCTTGCAGGGACCTGTCCGGTGCCTCAAGGGCGCCTTTGTGTGCCATAGTGCACTCGTCCCATACGATGAGTTTGCATCTGCGAAGAATGTCGGCCTGTTCTGAGTTCTTGGCGATGTTGCAGATAGGTGACTCGGACTTTGCCAGATCGAGCGGGAGTCTGAAGGCAGAGTGGGCGGTTCTGCCACCCGGAAGCAACGTGGCCGCGATACCAGAGGAAGCTACAGCCAGGGCAATGTCCGTGTTGCGTCTGACCTCTGCCAGAATTAGTTTAGTGACGAAGGTTTTGCCTGTGCCGCCGGGTGCATCAAGGAAGAAAATCCCCCCACGTTGCTGTCTGACAGAGTCTACGATGGTGTTGTAGGCTATGCGCTGGTCTGGAAGCAGCCGTGGTTCATTATCTTGGACGTACTGGTGCAGTTCCTCAATGCAGTAGGAAGTTTCGCGTAACAATTCAGCAGACATAACATTGGCGTGTTCACGTGTGGGTGGGGAAGGCCGTACTCTGTTAAAGCAGACCCACCCATATCGATGACAGCGTCTTCGAGTTGAGCGCAAATTGTAAATGAAGTTGGTGAACGTGATCTCGGCGGAAGGGCAGTGTTGCTGAGCCGTACGTAAGAAGTCGTGCGACATGTCATCCCTGTATTTCATCCAGAGACTTAGTGGATGACTAAGCTGACATTTTTGAAGAAGGATTGCGAAAAGATGTCGTAGGGCCGAATGCGTTTGCAGTAAAGCACCCTCTGCCATCGTGGCGTCCCACTGGGAGTCATCCTCTAGAAGGCCAAGTCCATACATGCTTCCCTGAAGGTGTCGCACAGAACCCCATTGACGGTACGTATATTGGCGAAACCTGTTCGACCAGTGACCTCATGTAGAAGGAGACGGAGGTAGAAGCATTCTTGCTGGTTGGCGGGATTTGTAAACTCGACCCAGGCAGGAGTCAAACTTGACGCCTGGGAAGCTTTCGACGTTTTTGCCGGATTTCCGTCGAACCCAGGTGTTTTTAGACCACACGAAGTACGATGGGACCTGTGGGTACAAAAGCGTTCGAGCGAAGTCATCACGTTGGCATAATTTGAAGAAACCAGTCAACGTTGTGTCTTTAGGGCTGGTGGCTATCTGCACAGCACTTTGCTCTGTGAAGTAAATCCGCTGTCCATTTTCCAAGTGTACAGCAAGCTGCACCACAGCCGGGTGTCTCTGATGGAGCGGGAAGCCGTAAATGCGCCAAAACGCTTCGTTGCTGCTGAGGTACCGGCCAGCCAAGTAGCTGGACACTTCGTCGCGACTGGTGGTCCTCTGGATGCTGAACATGGCAGCATCGCTGCCTTTGTTGATTATTTTGCAGACATATTGTATTGACCTGATGGAGCTGCAGAACTCAACTTGACGTGGGCTTTGAATATCTTCGACAGGAGAGGACAGTAGGGGACAATGTAGCTGTTGTCCACTTGATGTCGCCCAACCGTAATCGTGCGGCCTCCATTGGCTGGACTCCTTCGTTTGTACACGGATACCCATCGCCGCCTGTTTGAGTTCCAAAGTGAACCGTTTAGGGAATCCCTTTGAGCAGGCTAATCCGTTTTTGTAGCATGGTGTGTTGGCGTAATTTGGTCCACAGGGCCCGTGTACCATGGTAGTGCGGACAATTTCGTAGAGTCCGGGTGTTCATCGGGGTCAGGAATCTCGGCGGAAATGAATTTGTCAATGTCATTAGTCTCGATTTTATGAGTGAGCCAAAATTAATATGTGAGCATGTGGAAAGCCCCTCTTTTGCCACTCGACCGAAAACATGTGGCACCTGACATGCCCAAAATCTGACCCTTAACTATCAAATCCTCATTTTGCCCAAATTCAGACGGAAAACCCTAGCAACGATGTCGTGTCGATGGTGTGAGATTGACCCGGGAGGATTTCGCGAGTGATTTCGTCGCAGCTGGGATTGCACGTGTAGGTGATAAAGAGGTCCGGCCGGCCGTAAATGCGCACGTAGGTCAGGCGTCTTGGGTCCTTTCACGCATATATCGCGGTCCTCCCGTGAAGGTGGAGGGTAGAATGCATGGCTTGCCGATGTTGCGAGGGTCATTTTCTTGTTGCAAACCGTCACGGAGATGAATGTAGGAGTCGGAGCGAAGTTTGGTCTGATTAAGTTTAATGTATAGCAGCCTTCCGATTCCATTTTTGCGGCCATGTCGACGGCGAACTGGTTGAATAGCTGACGACAACGGGGCAATAAGTTGAACTCACCCTCCCTGACCATGAACCGGTATGAGTAGAACGTCCTGCAGGAAACCGTCTTGATGCCGCAGTAGTTTGATTGGAGGGCTGCCGTAAAGGAATTCCGAAGTGGTAGCCGTCTTCCCCATAAGGGAAAAGCAATGGATACTGAAGCGCGTCATAAGATCTGTGAGTCTCGCTGATCCTGTGTAGGTTGTTACCACGGGAGGAGATGATTATGTCACGGCTGTTGTGTTGCTCTCCGTGTATAACTGCGGCAATTTCGTTGCACGCA
Organism: Octopus sinensis; assembly: GCF_006345805.1. Classification (NCBI taxonomy): domain Eukaryota; kingdom Metazoa; phylum Mollusca; class Cephalopoda; order Octopoda; family Octopodidae; genus Octopus; species Octopus sinensis. The sequence goes on along the minus strand of NC_042999.1, from coordinate 39,414,414 downwards.
GGTGCGTTGAAACGGCGTTCGTGCTCCCCGTGGGGTCGTTTATCAGCATCAATGACAACGGTGAAGTTTGGAGAAGGAGCACTGTCCAAGGCATATCTGAAGCTGCAGACGTAGCTGTTGATATCATGAAGCATGGTTTGGAGACGGAGAAGAATGTCTTTGCGGGGAACATAGCTTGTACCCGGTATTATTCCAAGGCGTGCATCAACCTGGTGGTTGTAGTCGGCAATGAAGTATATTTGGAGGAAAGAAGACTGCTGAATCTCGTCCTGGCAGAAGTGACCCAATAAGATGGTAGACCTGTCCCTGCACTTTGAAGTAGGCATCCAGCCTTCTCTGGAGGAATTTTGGCCCCGAAAGAGGTCATTTGGAATGAGCAGTTGTACTTTCGAATTATTTCAAGGAATTGTGACGAATCGGGGGTTAAACCCGCCGCGAGATCCTTCAGTGGTTGAGGTGGTTCCCGTAGGGGTGGCAGGTCCACTTTGCCACCAGAGCAGCACAAAAAAGGTGTGCTCTCCGGCCATTTCTTGGCTTTGCAAAACTGGCATACAATTGTCATTGACCCTATCTTGATGTCGTCACGCAAGGAGAAGTTAATTGTGGGGTCGTAGTTGAATGCTAGTGACAACCAGAAAGCGGGGGCAGGGGTACGTACACCACGAATGATATCCCGACGTTTGTTGATACTCTCAAGTCGAGTGCACCGTGCCTCGGCAGATTCAGATGCACGTGCGACAGCGTTAGCAGTGGCATCCCTTGAAAGCCTTTCAGCTCTCGCCAAGCACCCTCTGAAGCCCTAGCAGAAGCAGTGTTAATGGCATGTCTGGATGTCCGAATAGTCCGTTGGTGTGGAGTTTCGGCAGATCGAGCCCTGGCTGTGTTTGGCGGCGTTAGCAGCTTGGCGAGTTCTCCTCTGCTGTGAGGTTTCGACAGATCGTGTCCTGGCAGTGCTAGTGGCGTTAGCCGCATTCCGAATGGCCCTTTGTTCGGGGTTCACTGCGAGCTCTGCGGATGGAAGCACAGTAAGAAGCCCGCATGTTTTGGCTGGACTGTTGCTCTTTTCGTCACCTCGAGCGGAGGGAAGATCTGTACGCTGCGACCCTTGCAAGTCGGGTAGAACGGTCGCTAGTAGTTTCAGATGCCTGAGCAGCGGCATAACGGGAAGCTGTTTGCGAGAGGCGCAAGGCGGTTCCTCGTGGGTCTCGCGTGCCCTTCTAGCCCTAGCAGCCGATGCCTTGGCCGTCCGAGGGCTGAGGAGGGTCCTTCTCTTCTTGGGTGGCATTTTGGTGGATAGCAATGTGTTTGGCAAAGGTAATAAAAAGGAACACGTGGGGTAAGTATTTTGGTGGATAGCAATGTGTTTGGTAAAGGTGTAATAAAAAGGAGCTCGTGGGGTAAGTATCCGAAAATGTATAAAAATGTACAAAACGGCCAAAAAGCTGGCAGCAATGTGAGTGACAACAACGAAAAAGTCAAAAGTGATCAAACTGAACAAACGAAAGAAAGTTTTTTGATGCACACGACAAAAGTGGTGTTTATAATAAACCAAGAGTTTGCAAGTAGCGTCCGAGGACCGTTAGGGTACGTCAAAAATTGAAGGTAAAACGTTTGGAGTGGTAGTTATAAAGAAAGTTTTAAAACCAAAAAGTATTCGAATAACTTGCGGCTGCAGCAGCTATTAGCAGAAGTGGCGGTGTTGGGGGTAAAGTCTCGAATGTAATTTCTTCCTGGTAGGAATTGGTTGGATCGAATTATCGATAGCTAAAAAGGTCAAGTTGCGTCCCCTAGACAGTCTGGTGTTTGTGTTTAATACACAAATTTGTTTGCTATGTGTGCCACATATGATTAAATTAACCGATTTTTTCCAATAATGTATCCTATTGGAATAAAAAGGGCTATATAGCTCCTTGGAGCAGACATGAAGTTCGTTGTGAAAAAAAAAAAGATTCCTGCCAATTGTGAAAGATATTGTCGAAAATATGTCATCTTGAATTTGAACGCGATTTCCCAAAATGGCATGATTTTATCGATTGTTCTGATGGTAAGGTATTGCATGGAAAACTAACGTCAGAATTGAGTTTCTTAGGGTAACATTAAGCTTCACCATGAGTTTGGTGAAAATCGATTGCAAGTTGTGAAAACTACCATAGATAATGCGTTGCATAAAAAAAGCTTAGATTCTCGAGTTGCGTCCCCTAGACAGTCTGTGGTTCATGTTTATGATTCTCGACCCCATGTCGAATTTATCAATTTTTTCAGAACTGGGGGAACTTTTCAAAATTTTCGCTTCGTTAGTTTTGAATTATGACATTGGGCTATGTGGTGTCAAGTTTCATCAGAATCGGTGAAAGCCGTGGTCAGGGTGAGGGTACGAGAAGACAGACACACAGAAGCACGCACAGACAAACTGCCGTTTATATATAGAGAGATATATATATCTATATATATATATATATATATATATACTTGCATATATGTGTGTGTGTGTAAGTATGTATGTATATATGTACAAACATACATACATACATACATACATACATATACATCCGCAAGCCCATTGTGTGGTTTTGATTTTGTCGACTACACATTATAGTAGGGTCGTTTGGGCACAGTCTTCAAGACAAACAGAACCATGATAAAATTCTGTTTGCCGGAAAGTTCAAAACGACATGCTCTACTGCTAGGCATTCACACCAGAAGCTACTGTACGACCATTTCAGTGTGTTTGGGTGTCAAGTTGAGGATAGTGCATTCTGAGGGCATGTACCAAGAGTTATAAAATTCAAACATCCAGTCAACATCATAGTTTTTGTAGTGCTCACTAGTGATGGCAATGTTATGCCTCCATTCATTTTCCTACATGGCATCTGACTCAACATGTTCCTAGAGGAGTTAGTGCTGCCCTGGGTCAGGCGGGTGACTGCTAGAAGACCCTATATCTGGCATTAGGACTCTGCACTATGCCAAACAAACTGGAGAACACATTCATAGCTGTCAGACAATTTTCTGACTACATCACCCCTAACATCTGGCCATCTAACTCCCCAGACTGCAATGACTTTGATTATTGTGTAGGCCGCAGTTGAGCGAGAGACCAACAAAACTCCTTGTACAACAAAGTTGAACTGAGGTCAAGTATTGTGGAAGCATTCACAATCTTCAGCGAGGAGAACGTCTAGAAGAGTTGCAAGATATCCGGAGGTCATCAGGAGGACGTGATTGAAGACAATGGTGATTATATTGAATAAATTTACTCCTTAGTATTTCAAGAACTTTTAATGTAATTTTGGTAAATATTTGTCTTAAGACGAGATGTGAGTATTATTTTTATTGTCGAGTCATTTAGTTGGCAATTGATTCACTGAATATATATATATATATTATATATATATATATATATATATATATATATATATATATATATATATATATATATATATATATATATATATATGTATATATATATATATATGTATATATATATATATGATATATATATATATATATATGTATATACATGTATATATATATATATATATATATAATATATATATATATATGTGTTATATATGTATGTATATATATATATATATATATATATATATATATATATATATATAATATATATATATATACATATAGTGTGCGGTGAATATATTGTCGTCTAAAGTACGCAAAAAGTAAAATAACTCATCTCATTTTAACAGATATATTTACCAAATTAACATAAAAATATCTTGAGATACTAAAGAGTAAATTTATTCAATAAAACCATTCATCGGCTTCAACAACGGCCTCCAAACAACTTCCGAGTTTCCTGCACCTCTTCTTTGTTTAAGTTGGTGAATGGTGCTTTATCCCTTGCCTTCAGTTCCTCGCCTTTTGCAATAATGGGCCCTTACTTCAGACGGAGAAGACGAGATATTTGGTATGCAGTGCCTTCCAGTTGGCATAGCTTTTAATTCCAAAGCTAGGAGCTAGAACTCCAGGATTCCCCATATGTGAATCACTGTATATCCCACCTTGTCTCCAGGGGATAAAGCTTCATTTCTTTTAACCTCTCCCAGTAGCTCATCTATTTCACCGACTCAATATTCATTGTGTATTAGCGCTGGATTGCCGCAAGTTCCCTTACAAGTTTGACGCTCTGTGGTGAACGCAGTTGGCAGCATTACTTCAGACGATATCTTTAAGAAAAGTTAGTAACATGGTAACACAAAGTGGATAATATATGATGAGGTCACGTACGTTTGAAAATCAAATGCAGTACTATATTTCCACAAATGTTCTGTTAAATTTCGAGGAAATATTTTTCAGACTCTGTTTTCAATGTTTTCAATGCTGCTGTAAAGTAAAATTGTACAGGATAAACATAATTTCTACTGTTAATTCTTATACGTTTATACGTATTTATGAACACTAAACTATTTTAATATTTTATTATATATTGCTGTTAATATTTCAAGTGTGAAAGTTTAAGTAAAAATTATAATATATTCAAGTCGAGAAAGTTGGAGTTAATTTTTATATTGATTGTTGATTGCAAATGTCATAATGTTGAGCTATGTCTACTCTTAAATGCCAAGATTGTTTATTTGAGAGTTTGAAAATAATTGCAAAGTTGATATTCTTATCTTATTTCTTCTCTTTTTTGTATCGTCGGTGAATATTTTCTAAATAAATGAAGACAAATGTATATATATCCAGAAATGCCTGTTATGACGGAAAATAGTTGTAAAATGCACTCACACACACGCAGACATACATACTCACATGTGCATGTATATATATATATATATATAATATATATATATATATATATATATACAGAGAGAGAGAGAGGGGGGAGAGAGAATAAAATATATTTGCCAAAATAAATTGGCAGTTTTGATTAGGAGGAAGTTACAATCCCTTTTAACCTCAGGAAAACACTTTCCCAGCTGGCTACCGACGCACAACTGCATCCTTATACCTCTAACTAATGTCCCAACTGAGCCTTAAACGATAATTGCGGACCATGGTTTCTGAATTATTTCATTTTATCGGCACAGGATAACCGCTAGCCTGAGGTGGCAGCACTTGTTCGTGGTTTAAACCTCTGAAGTGGCACACAGTTACTCATTTCGTAAAGGGGAAACAATTTTAAATCTGAGAGCAAGAAATAAGTAGCAACAGTACTACAGAGTAAAATCTACCTCGAACAAGGGAGCTAATGTCCCCACTCATCCTTAAGCGCTACCTGCGAACCATGGTTTCTAGGCTCTTTCTCTACTTCGGCACAGGATAATTATATATATATATATAATATATATATATATATATGTTTGTGTGTGTCTGTATGTATTATTTATGTATGTATATATGTATATACACACATGTGTATATATATATATATCTATATATATATATATATATATATATATCTATATATATATATATATATATATATATATATATATATATGAGAGTTATTGGCATCCAGAAAACCCAAGGTGACGGGTAATGCCATGTAAGTGCTATGGAAGGACCGTAGTTAAACTCTCGATTCGATAACAATATGACTGAGCAGTCTAATGCGGCTCTTGTACGAGCATGTATTGTTTAAACAAAATGAGACAACAAAGGCATGTCTGTGTGGAAATTTCAGGTCATTTATATAGAAAAAGTTAGAGTGACAGATGATTCTGGGATATTAGGAATATATATTCATCAGAGAGGATGTGAGTTTGTTTAATAGAGGGAAGTAGTAGATTTCAATACAAGGAGGTATTTTGGCAAAGGATGGAAATAGCAAGTAGAAAGGGAAATAAGAATATGTGAAGCATCATATAGTTACAGTTCCATTATCCGAGTAAAATGATTTGTAGAAATGGTAGAAATGCTTCTGATCCATGTTATGTAATTTCCGGTAGGAGTTCATATTTTGTCATTACAAACAGAAAGTGTGGAGACTTAGATTCTACGTGCTGTTCATTCAAAAGGGTCTAGTGGCGTGAATGAAATTTTGAGAATGGAATAGTAGTAGTATTATATAGATAGCGAGGTGAGAAAATATGGATATGTTAAAATTAGAAGAGTGGTCAAAAGGAATAGGTGAGGAAAGATGAAAGAAAAATGAAAGCGGAAGAGAAAAGGGAAAAAGAGTGTTAGTTGGTGGCCAAGATATTATAACGGGGATGGGACAGGTGTGGGGGAGGGATAGGAAGAGATAAGGATGTAAGGAATGAATATGTATGACGTGTGTTAGGAGTGTTATAAATGAAATGCACTAAGGACTGGGTACAGAAAATGGTACGGCGTCGTTACTAAAGTAAGTAGTAAACCTCAAAAAGGAATGGAAGTTATAATAGAAAAGATTGAAAAATTAGGTGGAGGTGTTTATTCTACTGGATAATGTGATAGTGAGGGATGAGAAATTAGAGAGAGAAAGGAGCGTATATTGATATACGCACGCGTATACACACATGCATATACGTGTGTATATGCTCTATTATATAGGTCCGCATACTTATGTTCTTAATCCTATACGCATATATGCACATATATGTATGCGTATATATATATATATGTGTGTGGTGTGTATGCATACACACACCGCACACACATATAATACATACATATATATCCATATACATGTCCATATATGTATTATTAAACAATTAAAAAATGAGATTGTAGTGCTACTTAAAAACGGCGATGATGGTATGTCAAATAGGATTCCTGGGGCTTACCTAAGAGTTTTCGTAATATGTACTGTGTGGTGATTTTGGTAGCATTTCGATTTGTGGTAAAATTTGAAGTTATGAAGAAAGCGGTGGTCCCATTTACCTATAGCCTCATAATATTTATTTAGGAGTATTGAAGAGTCGTGTTTTAATATGTGGTATGCCCCTGTTAAACATAGATTACAGGCCGAGCGTTGACCCTGGTATGGAAATCCTGAATCTATTATGCCTCATGACCAGATGAATGGAATATTTCCATATTTGAGATGATGCATGAAACTGCCGTGTACTTCTCATATCTAAAACAATATATGTCTTGTCTCAAATAGACACGACATATCTTCTTGTCGATATATATATATATATCAGTATCCATACTGAAGTATGTAGTTTCTACATAAAGTTTCTTATTGGTATACTAGTGCGTTCTTTTAGATGGGTGCCTGTCACTAGTTTTTCTTGAATCACCAATAGTGCTTTACCAGTTAAGATTTTCGGTGAACAGACTTATCACATCAAAACTCACTATCTGGTTAGATCCTTGATCAATTCTGGGAATTAGGTGGAATTCTTCACATACAATATTGACTTTACTGCTAATGGACTGATGTGTCCACAAAGAAGTGGCTCATTGGATGACATGCTGAATCTCTAGAGCTCACTATAGTTCCTAATTGTGAATCTTAGGAAGAGCGTACATGTGTGGTAGTTTACTGTGGTGTTGAGTTAGTTGTCTGTACATCACTGATGTAAAGTGATGCTTGTTCTTGATCAGGATCTGAAACAACTTCCACTCTGTTTTCAAAGTAGGGTCTTTCTTTACTTTGATTTAGCTACCATCACTTATAAAACTTGCCAATTTTCCCAAGTGGTCAGACTTGTTCATCACCACAGTAGCATTTCCGTTGCCTGCTGGAAGTATTATGATGGAATTGTCACTCCGTAGTCTTTTGATAGCGAGCGTGTCTTCCCTAGTGATGTTTGGCTTGGGAAGTTTCGCTTATTCTAGTACTTGCCTCACTTTCCTCCTTACTTCATCTCCTTGTGTTTTTGAATCTTTATGGCTATCTCTTCAGTAGGGCTACTATATCCAAGTATGGAATGTGCTTGATGGTTGTCGCAAAGTTGAGACAAAGGCGCAACATACTGCCCCTCAAAATAAGGGTACAGAAACATCGCAAAGCTGTGACAAGGGGAGATTTTGATTAATCATGATCATGTATGGAAAAATGGAGACCACCTCCTCCTGTGGGATGAAATTCAAATAATACACAGAGAACACCACTTGAATATACGAAAACTAAACGAAGTAGCACATATACTAGGATACACCGACCTCATAAGCAGACCGAGTGCAGATATGAACAGCATATGGGAACCGGTATTAAGGAAGGATATTAAATTTATAAACCCAAAATTTCACCCCGTAATTGCCCACGCACATATGACGTAGTGGTTAAGAGCACGGGCTACTAACCCCAAGATTCTGAGTTCGATTCTTGAATAATAATAATAATAATAATAATAATAATAATAATAATAATAGTAACATGGAAAAATACTTTAGGAATGAGAACGCAGGTTCGAAATGACCCCCAAGACACCTGATGAATGCTGGAGGGTATATAAGCCGAAACATTGTGTTAACAAGAAACAAATACAATATAGTGTTCATTTGTATATGTGTGTGTGTACACTTATATGCAAATTTTACATCCTTGTGACTGAAATGCTATTTAACTAGTGAGCGGATACTAGAGAAACACTCACCCAACTTATTACGTGTTGGGAGTGATTCTGAAATAGAATGTTTATGGTGACCAATTAATCAACCACTGAACCTTGATTTATGTTTTCATATCTAAAACACCTGTCAAATAACACAATAAGTTATATATTTACACGATCGTTACTGTCATGTAATTAACCTTTATTCGACCTTTATTCTCTTGAAAAACGCCGCCGCCGTGGTGATCTCATTCTCGCCCACAACATCATAAGCGGAAAGTGTAACCTCTCGAAAGAGCTGTTCTTCACTCCTGCTCCAGAGCGTCGGCTGCGGGGTCATTCCGAAAAGCTCTACCTGCGACGATTTCATCTCAATTGAAGGAGAGGAGCTTTCTCCGTCCGGGTTGCGGATCCGTGGAACAAGCTGCCAGACGAGATGGTGAAGATGCCGACGACCGCTTTGTTCAAAGCCTCCCTTGACCTCAAGTGGCCTGAACTCTTTACATGAACACCACCCTGTACTTAACTCCATGTCCCCCTACATGGCCTTGCTATTTGCATTTGAGCCAAATTAACTAACAAACTAACTAACGTATACATTCAAATAATTAGACATCATAGTAAAATAAATGATAGTATTAGCATGTTGTCCTCGTTTGTTGTCTCTTCATAAATAACAAGTTAACGGCTGCTCGGTGTATGGCTCCTGCGACTCATTGGAAGTTCGTTGAACTAAATGTTCGGATATCAAATATGATTTGTCGAAATAAATTTACATGCATCGCTGTATTTATATCCGCATGTGAATTCTCAGTAAATCAATATGTTTACAATAATAATGAATATTTACTAAATAAACCGAACCTTTTTCACTAAAATAATAGTTACAATTGAGCAGTGCTTTCTTTCTATTGATGAATTTAAAAGGGAATTGAAATAAGTTAAAATCTGGTGTTGCTTTACCTGGGTAGAAAGTACATGTCTGGTTCAAATTTTAAATTGGTGAATTTTCTTCACATTTATCCCAGTAATATTCCCTACATCACATATAATGTAATATACGATATGTTCCTTCTAATAAAATGTTTTCTCTTTGCACAAGTCAGTATGAAATAAATTTTAAACTGTGTTTAAATCAAGTGTTGCAAACAAAAATATGCATTCTAATCGATTATCAAAGAGGTTTATCTATTAAGATCCAAATATTTTTATTGAGAATTTTTCCATTTATTTAAAAAAAAATACACAACTACGGATTTCAAAGAATGGTAACCACTTCTAACATTTATCTTACATTTTTAGTTTCCTTTCATGTATATTATATCAATTTTGCAGTCAATATCACTTATGATACATCAAAGACTAAACTAATGATTGCTTCCCCAATAGATTGATAAAATCACTTCATAAAATATGTCAGTCGTGATTTATGTTCCAACGTATATGTTTAAACTGATCATATTTATAGCACTTAACAAATTTCTTTGAGATTTTGCTCCTTTTTAACGTGAGGTACCTCTGCTTAAGTATTAATATACAATCTAGTGTTCTATTTTAAAAGATAAATACGATGCCCAATGCATTAATAAACTCATTTTCTTCAGCGTTTCAATTTAACAATTTAACTTATGCAATTGATGTTTGACTTTATATTGCCGAGGCAATGTAAACCTATATTAAGAAATAACATGGGAAAGGGTTTCCACGGACTTTACATTATTGTGAAGAAATGTCAATATCTCACTTCTACTTTGATATTAATATTAAGTTTTGGAATTATACAAATTTCTCTTACGTTTCTTTTACATTTTACATTTAAGTTTGTTTTGCATCACATGCAACGAAGAGAAGGTAAAAATTAAAGTTACCACTGTTGTTGCAATTTAAATTCCATTGATTTTGATTATCTTAAATAACTATTTTATATGTATGGGCGCAGATCTCAATTAAAAGCAATGCCAGATATTCACAAATTGGAGAATTAGAGTATTCAGGCCCAAAGTTTATTTCAAAAACGGCTAGACAGATAATCATGAAAGTTAGTATGACCTCGGAAACTGTACAGCTATTATATCATAAACATATATCATAAAGAACAACGTAACCGATATGGCAATGAGAGGCTCCTAGCGTTGGCTTCTTTTATCATCTCAACTATTTAAGTAGAAGTGTGAAAATATGTAATTAATGCGATAAAATACACAGCAGCGACAGAAACATGTATTAATTTTCTGAAAAGGAAACATATATGGCTATCGAATCATTTAAATTCTACGGCACACATCTTCAGCTCAATTTGAGTCAGTTCAAATTTTTACTAAGCATTGAAAATTAGATTTGCTCTTTCTCTCTCTCACATGTATTGCTGCAATTTCAACATTTCATACATACACAATGCTATAAAGAAGTTATGCAGTGAGCTGATATTTCAAATTTATCATTGTATTTCTCTTCCCGCATATCGTCTTTACATGAGATTGCTGAACTTTTCACATCAAGAGAAAATGATGATATTTATTTGGATCCCTGTGGCAAGCACCTAAGTTTTCCTTGCAATCGTTTTCATCTCTAGCGTGCATCTCGCTCCCTGTATACATAATCATAACATATGCCTGAATTTGTATGATCTTGTGTACTATCCCAAAAGAGAGTATGATTTCTTCCTGATATAAAAAAAATGAAACAGTATGCCTTATTCGTATGTTTTCCCTTCTCCTAAATGGTGAAATATGTCCATCGCCCATTCCATGGCCTGTGAGATTGGAGCAAAGATAAAATATCACGGAACTACAGAATTGGCATTCGTGCTTGCACAGGGGAAACACCACTGACGACACCGAAATACTAAAGTGATATTGTTCAACAGGGTGAATTATTAAGCCACACGCGCAGGAGCGCCATGATGAAATTTGTAGTTAAGATTGACATGCCCGGAAGAAATAGCACTATACAAGCACGCTGTGGTTGTCAAAGGACCAGCATTTAAATTATTTTTTCTGTTCTTGCATCGTTTCGAAATCACCACTCTGTCATGTCAACAACTGAATTGCATTAGATTTGTATTTCAATTTATCTTTACATAATACTCTTGAAATCAATCCTTTAATCCTTTGAAGACATGTAAGTAAATAATCATAGATTTGGAAGGTAACAGCAATTAAAAACAAATATAATGAAATGAAAATGCAGTGGTATCCTTCATGCGTTATTGTATAAAGTTATGACGAACAAGAGTGATGCATGCTACACACACATGCTTACATATATGTGTGTATGTGTGTGTGAGGGATGCACATAAGTGAAGGAATATGCATGCATGCGTATTGCTGTATGCATATTTGTATATTTGTGCATTCGTATAAATGTATATGCGTTTGTGAATGTGTGTGTTTGTGTGTCTGTGTGTCTATGTATGTATATGTGTATACTGTATATATATGCATATGTATCTGTATTTACATAAGTACATATGGATGTGTGCTTGTGTGTGTGAGTGTATGTATGTAAATATAGGCATATGTATGTTTGTGCCTATGTATGTATATATGCATATATATAAAAAATAGGAAAGAGTGAAAAAACTACAGAAGGCTTCTTTTCTAAGGTTAAAGAATATATTTAAGTCGTTATGTTAGAAAAATGTTATGAAATTTTGTGTATAGTAACATAATGTTCGGACGGTTAAGTTCAGGCTTATATTTTTCAATGAAGAATGTTTCTTTGTTTAATCTAATTTGTGTTGGTGTTCCAATAGCACATTGATAGAATGGAAAGATTAAAAATTGTGGCAGTAGTTGCTGTGCGCATTTCTCAACACCAACACAAATTAGATTAAACAAAGAAACATTCTTCATTGAAAAATATAAGCCTGAACTTAACCATCCGAACATTATTATACAGAGAAACTCATCCCATTAAAATAAATAAATAAATAAATAAATAAATAAAGTGATTATCTCCCTTATACCGGAAGAAATCCCTTATTACCTCCCTATGCCTGGAACTCTTCTTTGCACTTCATAACGAAGACATGACACGCTGTAGGTAAAGAACTTTGAGAAATTGAAAAGTTTACACGAAACCTTTTTCTCCAAAAACTATGTTACAATACACAAAATTTTATAACATTTTTCTAACATAACGACTTAAATATATTCTTTAACCTTAGAAAACACGCCTTCTGTAATTTTTTCACTCTGTTCTACTTTTTATATATCTAACCACGTGCTTTCACACACCAACTTTCTCACCTGTATATATATATATTTAAGTACGTATATATATATGTATACGTGTATATACATATGTAGCCCGATAGCTACATATGCTTTTATACATATGTATTCATAGGCCATGACATATTACTTTTACTAAGTATCGCAAAAATGTATCCATTATTTACTATCCTATCCGTTAATGTGCAAATATTTATCTTCTATATACAATTGGAGACGATACGCTGCGTTCATTGTCCTCTACCTTTTTTTTTTTACATATATATAATTATGCGTTGAATTTGCTTTGTTAATACCGATATCGGAGACATTTTAGGTAAATGAATGCACACTTGAATGTCAAAATGATATTTATAAACGAATCATGATACTATTGACGCCACCATCAGCTTGTTTCTTTGTATTTTACTGCTGCAAGATTAAATCTCTTTAAATCAGTTATTGAGATTTCATCCATCGATAAGACAAATGAAACATAACGAAGACGTTTAAGTGGAGATATTTATTTTGTATATTAATCTCTGTCTGAGTAGTTGGTATGAAGTATATTCAATTGGTATCAAGTAGCCCATGGGGACATAACTTTAATTCAAAAAATTCGCAGTGAAAGAATAAAGAGGAAAACAAAACAAAACGTTATGCACTTGTTCAGGATCTTTAACTCTTATTCCACTAAAAAGAATATATATGCAACAACATACTAGTAACATTTATGGGGATATACAGAAGAATACGCATTGAAAAATGTACATGTATTTGTTATTGTGTAAGATTGATACGTACGTATAGCGGTTTAGGTGTGGTAAAACCTAGTTTGCTATTAATCAATATTTCTATGTACATATCTGACATCCTCCGTACCTGCATCTGCACCAATATATATATATAATGATGGCCTCTCCCATCGAAGGTGACGTACGAGTGTTCAGCTTTTGCCAAACGACCTGTACAAATGACTAATTTATAGTGACTAATTGTTCGTCACACATACACACATTACCTCACTCTCTCCATCAAATCGACGTTGCCTGAACGCGTCCACGGTGTACCTTACGTCAGGAGTGGAAATGATTACAGACCAACGTAATATAAAGTGGTTTGCTGGAGAACAGAACGCACCATACGGTCTAAGATTTGAAACCACGATCGTGAGACCAACGCCCTGACCACTAGGCAATGTGACCTCAAATATCTATATATATATATATATATATATATATAAAGATTCGCAACTTGGACCACGGCGTGATACTCTGCAACTTTAATTTCCGGCATATCAAAATAAAACCAGTCAATCCCACTACACAGCACTTATTCGACAAGATAAACTTCTACAGAGCGGACTGCGGAGCGATTAGAAAGGATCTATCTTTTATCGACTCCTCCTTCATTCTCTTTGATCCACAGATATTGAAACCATAGGCTTTGAAGATTTTGTCAACAATGCATGCTTAAATCACGCTCCTACGAAATTCACTAACAGAAAGAGAAACAGAATCCCTACAGAGACAAAACACGCATGAGGAACATCAAAACACTTAATTAGAAAATGAACTAATTAAAATACTCCCCCCACGAACAGCATCTATATCCAACAATAATGAAAATCCTGGAGTTAAAATAATTTATCTGCAGACCAACAAGAAACCTGCATTGAAAATCAAAGAACTACTAAATATAGGAATGTGAACGAAATCGACCCTCAACATATAATCTCAGACATAATCTTTACTGCTTCAGATATCACAGCAGGAATAAATGAGATGAAATAGGCCCTAATAGAGTTCCCTTAGGCCCTAATAGATCTCCCGCTAGTCTTCAGAAAAAAATGTAGACACCAACATAAAGTCTCTCTAGCCAACATCTGGAGAAATTATTTAGACTTAGGTTATATACTGAGACAACATTTATCCTAGTCTGTCATCCTGGTTTTCAAACAGGGAATCAAATCCCTCGCTGTCAGCTATCGCCGAATTTCACTAAAATGTTTGGAGAGGTGTTTTTGAAAAAGAGTGGTGAGATCAAGGATAGCTGGCTTCCTGGAGAACCGCAACCTCCTAAATTCAAAACAGCATGGCTTCCGCTGCGGCAAGGATTTTCTAAGACAACTCTTACATCACATCGATGATGTTCTTAAAGCTTCGGGATCAGGAGCAACTCTGATGTCATATATCTTAACTTCAATAAAGCTTTCGACAAAAAATTATGAAATGTTGGAATCTGTGGAAACCTACTATACAAGTTTGGATATTTCCTGGAGAACAGAACAGAACAGAACATGCTGTGATTAGTGAAATCCACTCACGCCTAGCAAATGCCACCAGTGGTATCATGGACCCGCTTTTTATAGTCTATATAAATGATGTTTCCAGTGTCATAAAACACAGCAAAGGGGAAATATTCGCTGATTACTCTACGCCTTGGAGAATTATCAATAGAGAAAAAGAACAAACTGAACTCCAGTCTGATATACATGCTGTAAGTTTGCAGACACAAACAACACGAGGAAAAATTTGAACTGATACATTCTTGAAAGAAGATGCTAAAACAAACTTACACTCTTCCTTAAGGGTAACTTTACACAACGTCTAATAATATCAGAGACCAAGGAGTTATTCTTGAAAACAATCACAAGTACCCATATCAACAATAAGGTTGATGTAGATCGTAGGATGAGTTCCTGGATCCTGAGAACCTTCCGGTCCAGAGAACAAGTTGTCACTATTCCTTTTTCTCCTCCTTTCTACGGCCACACCAAGAATGCTGCTGTCCACTGTGGTCTCCCCACAGAAAACGAAGCATTTCGAAAATCGAATCACCCCAGAGTGCATTCACTAAAATAATTATGGTCTTGACTGATCTCGATTATTGGGACCATCTTAAAGCCTTGAAACTCTATCTCTCCAGCGCCGCCGTGAGTGATACATCATTTATACGATGTGGAGAATTACCACCAACATTCTCCAAACGACCTCAACATTAGTTTTAGAATACATGAAAGAATAACAACACATAAATACATTGCAACCACATTTCTTTTCCTCAACAAATCAAAGAGGAAAATTATTCCGTTACACGGAAGCTGGACAAATTTCTTCGAGCAATAGCAGATAAGCGAAATAACTGGATACAACCTTCTCAACATGAACTCTCTACTTGAATGGATTATTATCTCACAAAACCGGACTTTAAAAGGATATATATATATATATATATATATATATATATATATATATATATATATATATATATATATAATACGGAATCAATAAAGCTTACAGAGTATTTATGGCAACAATATTTCAGAATTTACACATAGTTTGACCATTATTCATTTTGAGCAATGTTTTAGAAACCACACGATCGGAATATTAAACGAATTCAAATTTGAACCTCTAATTCAATAGATTCAATTTTCCAATTCTTGTTCTTTAATTTTCCAGGTTCTGTTAATTATGAATATTATGGCCCAGTATTTGCATATTTCCAGCTAGAGTACAATGAAACACGAAAATCTGAAAACAAACACCATTTATTGCAATATAACAATATAATATCAGTTTAAAATATTTAAAAGATTTTTCATAGTAAAAGTGTATTTCCCTTATAATTACCATTTCCACCGCCGCAAAACTTTGAATCACGTTTTGATATGTATCTGCAGTCAAATCTTTTCTTTATTTTCGTACACTTCGAGGCCCGAACCGCAAAATAATTATAAAAATCATCGATGCAATTATGAGAATGTATACATAAATTAATAAGATACAGGTCCAAAATTATATTTCGATATATTTTCCTAATTAAATACTCAATTATACACAGATGTTAATTGATATAATCGTGATATATCTATGAATAATTATTTCAATAATTTGAAATATCTGAGTTCAGTATTGATCTGTGACATCGTATTTGTATTTAAGATT